>NC_025999.2:25490334-25734043 GCF_000442705.2 Elaeis guineensis
ATGTATACAGGTGAGATGTAAGGATATGTCATCATTGAACGTGACCAACTCCAGAGCATTCTGCTGTCGAGAATGTTCTGATGGTATATAGGTATAAGTATCCCTAGGACCTGAGATCACCTCAGTGACTTGCAAGCAACTCACTGTGATTTGGTACTGGACAAACTAAATTTCTAATTTAATGATGGAAGCTTCTGGGCACAGTCAAGTACTTGCAAAGTCAGAGTGTGATCAAGATGGATTGACCACTCCAAGAGTTGGAGAAGAATGAGTCACCATATTTTCAATTTAGCAAAACCTTGACCAGATAATCTATCAGATGGATTTGATATTTTGAAATACAATGTGGATAACCTGATCAGAGTTGATAGTTGAACTCTGAGATATCCTATGAGCATTTTAGTCAAGGGGATGAATTATATGAAAACTATATCCGCATGGGTTCTAAGGATGTTGTTCTACACATTCGACCTATCCGACCGTCAGATACCATTGCTAGATGGTCACTTCGATTGGTATAAGAAATTTATTTCTATACTATCGACTTAGGTTCGAACCTATGAGGTTACACACATTAGAGTTCACAATCCGATCGGATGGTTGATCAACGATTAAGAATCATTCTAGGGTTAAACGATCAATACGATTGACATTTAACCTAGTACAAGTATTATAGGAGGATTGATTAGCAATTCGATTGCTAATTGACTTAATTTGATTAAGCCAATGGGTTGAGATTAAGTCTAATTGAATATGATTTGATTAGATTTAGCCTGGACTTGATTGGATCAAGTCTAATTGGTTTATTGGATAAGCCAACTGCAAAGAAAAACTAGTCCTAGTCCAATTAGGACTTGGGTCAACCTAATTTTTAATTTGATTAGAAAATTAAATCAGATTTAAAACTAATTTAATTTGATTAAATTAAGTTCTTAATTGGGTTAAGGCCTATTTTAATTGAGTTGATTTGGTTTTAATTTGATTTGATTTGAGAAACCAAATTTGAACAAGTCATAGATTGAATCCTAGTAAGACTGGGATTCCACCTTGCACCATAGCCCCCCACGCCCACTCTCTCTTATTTTGTGTGACAAAAGCTTCTCTCCCAGGCCTTCATGCATGCCCAAAGCTTTTCACTCTTTCTCTCTTACATGGAATGTGGTTGTGGACCAAGTCAAAGTAGGAATTAGTTTGGATTTCAAATTCTATGAGATAGAATTTTAGGAAACCAATACTCTTTCCTTATGGCACTAATTTTACCTAGATTTTTTTGAGACTTTTGAATTTGGTACCTTTGCTAGTGGTCCATGATAGAAAAAGAAGGAGGGGGCGCCCATGAGTTGGGCACCCTTTGTCTTGCCTTTTTGAATTTTTCTTGACTCGGTATTTGACCTAGAAAAAGATTCTTCATATCTCTTTATTTAAGATAAATTTTTTCTTGATATTTTTGTAAATTATAAAGAATTGAGAGACCTTTGGGGTGTGTGAAAATTAGGGAGAAAGAGTATTGGGGTGTGGAGATATAATAGATACAAAACTAAGTATCTGGATTAGTGCAAAGAGAAGAAGAAGAGGGTCTTCTTCTAGGGTTGTTGAGTTCACCTCTACCCTTCCTCCATCTGTGAGTTTTCTGAGAGTGTCTTATATCTAAAACTCCTTCTCCTACTTCTCATCTTTGGAAGAGTCCAAATCAAGAAGAAGGAGGTATCTGATCGACCATCGAAGAAGGATCAGCACAGTACTAGCATACTGTGCTGATTTTTCGGACCAGGACTTCTGATTGTGATTCATGGACTCGTATGGATGACTCCTAGAGGCCAGATGCATGTGCGGCTTGCAACATCATCCTCAAGCTCAGATCAGTAAAGTTAGAATGTCTAACTTACAAGGTAATAGATCTGATCTATTATATTTTACATACATTAGATGTAGTATAGAAACATGTTGATATGATCAACATGTAGTTCTTGCTCTTTATATTTTAATTTCTAATTTAATATCATGTAATAATCATGTAATAGGATCTTAGATCTAGAGATTCTCTAATTTTATAAGATAAATTTTGATTTATTTTAGTCTTCCACTATTTGATCTTGAAAATGTTTCAAGATCTAACCCTGAAATCTTAGATCTGGTGTGAAAAAGAGGAGGAGAGTCTTCTATCTTTGGGTTAGCACAAAAGCTGAATTCTAGATTTTGGTTCTCAGAGTTTGGAAAGAGAGAAAAATAAGAGAAAAGTTATTTTTCTCTTCATCTTTCTTCCACCTCCTCATATCCTCTAGAAGTTCATTTTTCAACCTCTGAAAAAGTTTCAGAGTTTTAAAGAAGGAATTCAAATCAGCCAAGAAGAAGGTCTTCGTGTGAGCTAGCATTCTCGAGAAGATCGATCAGATCGAGACTTTAAGTGAACTTTTCATAGAGGCTGGATGCATGTGTGACTATGAGCAACTAGCAAAGATCTCCTTCACTATATCTCTCAACAGTGATGATCATCGACCCATGCAAAGGTATCGAGTTCTGAACTTAGATTAGAAGTAAATGTGATCTACTACCCACATGCATGCATGCTGATTTTATCTTCAATATTTTTTTAGATTTTATATACAATATATCATGTCATAGATCCTAAAGTAGGTTGATTTGATGATTATATCATATGCATGTGAGATTAATTTGATTGATCTAATTGTCTTCCACTGTAATTTATTCAAAAAAATTTCAAAATACATGCATGAAATCGCCTATGCATCCCAACATTAACTGCATAAATGGCATCCTCACTGTCACTTCGAGGCATACTAGATGCTAATAAATTGACCAAACCAAATTATGTGGACTGATTAAGAAAATCTGAGAATAGATCTCACATAGGAGAAAGTCTCCTATATACTAGATTTACCTGCACTCGATACTATCAGAGAAGATGTATTTGAGAAGGAAAAGGTCACATATAAGATGTGAAAGAATGACAGTGTGACTGTCAAGTGTATCATACTTGCCTTAATAAATAATGAGTTTCAAAGGCAGCATGAGGACATGGATGTTCCTTTTATACTCCTTAATTTAAGAAGTTATATAGAGAACAAAGCCGAACTGCTAGATATGAGATATCTAAATAGTTATTCTGTGCCCAGATGACTGAAGGCATGTTTATGCAAATTCATATCCTTAAGATGATTGATTTGATCACTCATTTGGGACAATGGATTTTGCTATAGATGATGAACTTAGTTAGGATTTGATTCTACAGTCACTCTCTGATTCTTTCTCTCAATTTATCATTAACTACCACATGAACAAACTGAATATTAGCTTGACTGAACTACTAAATATGCTTAAAATAGTAGAGAGCCATTTCAAAGGAGAAAAAACTTTAGTTCTTCTTGTAGATAAGATCAACAAGAAGAAAAATAAGAAGAGTTTCAAGAAAAAGTTGAACCCTAAAGCTAGCATCTATAAGAAGAAGATGAAGGTCTTCGCCAAAGGTGAAGGAAAAATCAGCTTTTTCCATTTAGGATCTTCCAGATCTAATGAGATCTGGGATGGAATATTTCAAAAAAAAATTATCCTATGATATTTTAGATCTAAGATCTATTAGATCTAATTTCTATTATCTGATATTAAATCTAAAATTAAATCTAAAAATATAAGGAATAGAGAAATACCTCTAGGGTAACTAGATTACCCTGTAGATGATTGCAGCAATGCCCGAGGTTCTAAAATAGCCACGCAGTCGCATGGCCTCTATCGGTATCCACTCGAGCAAGATCTAGATCATCTTCTCCTCACAAATTTTTGCTATAAAAATCAAATCTGGATCTGATCTGGAAGATCTTCAAAAGATCTTCTGAAGCTGGAGCAGCAGCTTCTCGACAAATCTCTGCAGCCTTCTAATCAAAGAGCCACCATGACTTGGACAAGCACCAGATGGATGCCCAACCTCTTGGATGTGAAGAGGGGAGGAGAGGAGCAGAGGGGTCATGGAGAAGTGGAGGGGTTTCAGGCTTTTGCTGGTGTTGGGTATAAAGTACCCCCGATCGAAGTTTATAAAAGATCGATTCCTCCAGGGCTCTTCTGGCTCCCGACCTTATGTGTGGCATCTCTCCGAACACCCTCGACTGTCCGGACTTCTCCGACAATGAGTTCTTCCATTCGTCTATCGGGCCATCCCAAAAGCTCTCTGGGCCCCATTGTTAGCCGACCTTCTACAGCAACCAACTATCCTCTGAACTCCTTCCGGACTTCATCAATATCCGAGCTTCTACTACGAGCAATCTACTCCGAGCTTCTACTACGAGCAATCTACTCCGAGCTTCTACTATGAGCAGTTCTAGCCGAGCTCCTACGAGAGCCGAGCTTCTACTACGAGCGGTCTTCTCCGAACTCCTGCTACGAGCGGTCTACTCCGAACCCCTACAGCGGGTGATCTACTCTGGATCTCTACTGTAAGCAAATTCCATTCGGGCCTCTACTGTAAACAGATTTCTTTCGAACTTCCGTTACAGATAGACTTCAGCCGAGTTTCTTCAAAGCCGGATCCCGGACGAGCTTCTACCAGGGGGCAGGATCCACCAGCCAGGTCGTTACTCCGATCGAGCTCCAACAATAAGCAGCCTCCTTTCGACCTCCCACGAGAATCGGACTCCATCCGAGCTTCCACAGTGGATGGATTTCAGATGAGCTTTCGCAATAGACGGGCTCCAGCAGCTGGATTTCTACAACTGCCGATCACCCCCGGATCCCCATACTCCTCCAGCAGGCGAGCCTCCCAACGCCATCCGAAGTCCACCATCGGCCGACCTTCTGCCAAGTTCCTCATGAAACTGGATTTCTCCAGTGGATAATATTCGGACGAGCTTCACGCCAGGCAGATCCTAGACAGACTTCCCTAGCAATTGGGCTCCTATCAGACTTCGCCAACTGAAAGTCTTCATCCGAGTCTCTACAGTAGATGGTTCTCACCTGTAACCTCAGCGCCAAGGCCTCCGACCACAGTAGGCTCGTCAGCGACCTCGAAAATGTCCGAGCTTCTCCTGGATCGATGAGACAGAGAGTCATTCCACTCCCTCAGACATCCCAGTCGAGCTTCAGCTGACAAATCCGAACTCCCTGGCAAGCCACGATAAGGGTCGCTACCCTGCTCCACTCTCTGCAACGGATTTCATGTGGCTCCACCACTCTCTGGCAAGCCACGATGAGGGCCGCTCCCTGCTCCACTCTCTGCAACGGATTCTACGCGGCTCCACTACTCTCTGGCAAGTCACGACAATGGCCCCACTCCACTCTCTGTAACCAACTCCACATGGCCCTGAATGACCCCTGACACCACTACTCCCGTAACAAACTCCAGGCAGCTCTGAACAGCCCACTATCAGGCAGTTACAGATGTTGCTGTCAATCGGTTACACTCTCCATCTATAAATAAGGACCCAGATATGTTCTTCTCTAAGCTGGTAACTCTATCTCGAAACTCTACCAAAATTTTCCCTCGAGCACTCCATTTCTGTTGAAGCAGAGTACTGACTTGAGCGTCGGAGGATCTTGCCGGAGCACCCCCACCTCCGGTTTAGACTTTCTTTGCAGGTCTTGATGGTGGCCGCGGTCATCCCAGCTCTAGCTTCTCCAACTTCGACAGAATTCTGCACCAATAGAATTGGCACTAGAGGAAGGGGCCTGTGTCTTTGCAGTACCCTTGTTCTTAAAGGAGTGCTCAACGAGACTGATTCCGGTCATCTTTTCTGACATCCTCTTCTCCTTCTTCTACTAGATCTTCACCCGATGCCTCCCCACAAAGCATCCACCAAGCGATCCACGGCCTCTGCGATCAGATCTCAGGCTCCGGCCTCACCTCCAGTTTTCTAGGCTGCTCCTCCTCCTCCGACAATGGCAGTTGGCGTGGAGCAATTCGACCTGCTGGTTCAGCAGGTCAGAGGCCTCACTAAAGCGGTGCAGGCCATGCAACAGCAACAACAGCCGCAGGCGTCGGTGCGGTTGGAGAGAATATCATCGGAATTCCAAAATTCGGTGGTAGGGCGGGCCACTTGGGCCAGTCACCCCATCTTTCCCGAAAAGACAAATTCGAGGGTGGAGAGCCCTCAGTCCGATCATGATTCTACTCCTGGAGGATCTCTACCTCCATTCTGCCGAAGACCCTCGAGACCCACGGTCGAGAGGACATCCTGGATCGAAAGCTCCAAGAGATGAACCGACGGATCGAAGAACTCCGCCACGCTCCCCCTGCTTATGGTGAGGACATCTATACTGACCCTCCCTTCTCTCAAATGATCATGCAGGAATCGATCCCGCCAAACTTCAAGCTCCCCCAATTCGAAAGCTATGACGGGACCTCAGACCCGATCGACCACCTAGAGGCCTTCTGGACAACGATGCTGCTTCATGGCACGCCAGACGCCATTCTGTGCCGAGCTTTTCCATCCACCCTGAAGGGAGCAGCAAGGAACTGGTACTCGATGTTAAAGCTGGGTACCATCTTTTCCTTTGATCAGATGAGCCACCAGTTCGTGACTCATTTTGTTAAAAGCCGGCATCTCCGGAGAGGTTCGGAGTCCCTCATCAACATCAAGCAAAGGGAGGGGAAATCCATCCGGACTTACGTCAATCGTTTCAACGTCGCTGCGTTGGAGGTCCAAAACTTGGACCAATCGATCGCGATGGCTGCTCTGAAAGGCAGCCTTCAAAAGAACAACCTTTTATTCTCTTTGAAAAAGAAGTACCCCAGAGATTTTGCCAATTTGCTAGCTCGGGCCGAAGGATATGCCAGAGCAGAAGAAGCCTTCAAGATGAAGGATGAGGAGACCGCGAGAGAGCGGCAGGCGAGAGACTCGAGCAAGCCACAGTTGAAAAAGGGCCGAGTGAAGCTCGACCATGCTCTCGAACTCCTCCTGGGCACAGGCACGCCTGGACTCCTCCCTGAGCTCCTAAATAGAGAAGCCCAGACCGTCGAGTTCGGCGAGGCTCTCTGATGTATTGCATTTTTATAGTAATTATTATTAATTTTTAATAATTTTAATAAAATTGATATCATAATTAACTAAATAAATATAAGAACCTGATATATTTTATGTCAATTGCAAGTAATTGAGTCAGGTCACATCAAATTGGGCTTAACCATGTTTTAAAGGTCAAATTAAGTGAAATTGGTTGAGTCCGATTCAGCAGGATTTGTCATCCGGAGTCATCAAGTCTTGCATCAAAATCAGAGTCCATCTCAAAGCAGAATAACCAAATCAAGATATCAATGGATCCCACACCTTATCCTTTTTGACATCATCAGCTAGAAAAGAAACTAGAGGTGCAGGAAATAAATCAAGTAGTTAATCTCTCCCATCTAGTCAACCAATCTAAATTCTGGATATTTTGGTGTGAGGACCCCTAAAAGGTAACCTACAGGACTCCAAATTGAGCAAGATAAGATCCTACAGAATTTTGAGAGAAGCAAGAAAGGAACATAATTTACAGAATTAAATTTAGATTCCAGATGAGGTGGCTACAGTAGGTTGAAGTTGGTAATAATGTTGGACACAACAAGAAACACCCGATACACCCAGATTCTTCTTAGTGTTTCTTGGCACAAAGATCTGATATGGCAATCAATTTTGGGTGGCAAAGAGCTATCTTGGAAAGAATTAAATGGAAGAAAATCAGAGTCCAAACTAATTCTGCATGAGAGCAACTGAGAAAGAATTGGAACCAATTCTTGAAAAACTTGATTTGGGCAGCCGAAATCTTACCTTGTTTTGCAGATTTTGTGGACCCAGAAAGAAAGAAATTCTTCTCCTCTAATTAACCATGCCTCCTTTCCTTCTTTTACTATGAAAATCATAATAAAATCAGAAAATTTGGGCAGCATAAGGAGTAGATGGCTGGTGGTTGCTTAAAGCCCATCCCAAGGAGGAGAGATTCTATACCAAATAAAAAGAATGATATATAGAATAAAATCATGAAAAAAATACCACCTTAATCCTAACCCTAGCCCTATTTAAGGATCCTAAAACACCAACAAGAGGGAGAGGAGAATCATCTTTGAAAGCTAGAAATCAAGCAAGGAGAGTTTGGAGTATCTGGAAGATTTGAAGAGAAGATTCATTCGGCTCTGCAATTCCTTCCGAGTTTTTAATTCTTTCTCTTGTTTACTTTGAATTTATTTTCTAGAACTCATTGTTAAGATAATTTTAGAGTTTTATTCAAGTATACTTGAGTTTGATTTTGATATGATGAAAAGCTAAATTTCTAGCTAGAGTACCTGATATAGCTTGGATTTAATTTCAATTCCAGAATCTTGTATTAATTTTCTTTGTTAATGCAATTGTTATTTGCACTTAATGCTTTTAAGTATTATTATCTTTGGTACTTGATTGATTTCGATTTATAATTGGTACTGGGAAAGAAGATTATAAATTAGAGTTAATAACAAACACCATAGGAATAATAATTGGAGCGAGAGCAGAAGATTTGACCTGTGGGATTTTGAAAATAATCACTGTGCTTATTGAACTAATTAAAATCTATTTTACTATTGAAAGATAGATTATAAGTTTTAATTAGTATATTTAATAAGACTCGGGAGAGATTATTAAATAATTTAAGATTATTTATCTTTGCATTAATAATTAAATTTGGATTATTAATCGGAATAGCTGGAATTGATAATTGGTCCAAGTGAAATCAGATATACCCTAGTGCTTTATCAATCGAATTTTGATTCAGCTTTCATTGAGTTCTTTAGAGTTAATTTTATTTTTCATTATCATTCAGTTTCGATCGTTTAGATATTAGTAAAATTAGCGTTCATTTTTGATAATTAAACTCAGTCCTCGTGGGAACGATCTCTTATTTATCATTATATTACTTGAGCGATTTCGTGCACTTGCGAAATAGGCTATCAAGTTTTTGGCGCCGTTGCCGGAGACTGGTGCTTTAATATCAAGAATAGTTAATTTTACTAGTAATCTAGATATTTTATTTCTTAGATATTTAAAAAAAAAAATCACTGACATTTCATAACGCTTAACTAATACAGTATAACCAAAATATTAAAAAAAAAAATCAAACTTGATTGGATATCTTGTTTCTTTGCATTGCATCTCCATAATTAACTTTAAGGGCACTTAACCCATTAATCAGATAAGGTGGGGATTTGATCACCCTTCCTTAGCTCAAAAATCACATCCTTCATCTTGCATAATCTAGACCTTAATCTAAAATCAATTAAACGTTGGCCCTAGGATATTCGAGCTCAATAGGACAAGAAAGCCCTAAAGTTAGACCGGATTTGAATTGATTAATTGCTCGGTGTCTAAGGCAAGTGGTTTAAGAAGGTGGTTTTCAATTGGTTTCGTTGTCTGACCTGGCCAACTCAGTTGGTGTCTAAGAAAAGCAACAAGCAGGGGACCTCCCACATCTTACACTTACCTGGCCGAGATAGTTAGTCAATTTTGGGCTTGGAGTGCTTGAAGGCGATCTTGGAACAGTTAGGAGCTGTCTAGATCTAGGTTAACCCTAGGATAGAAAGTTCATTTTGTGCTAACTTATTTGCCATTAAAATTTAAACCTAATTAAAATACTCTTCTCTTTCATCTCTAGATTTAGGACTCCTTAGGACTCATCTCTAGAACTCTTTTCTCTCTCTTTCCTCTTCTCTCTTCTTTTTTTTTAAAAAAAAAGGGATAATAATCTTTCAAAATTACAACTTGGAAAAGAGAATCGGGTCGACTTGTGAGAATTGAATCAAACCCAATTTCAAGTCAAGAAATTGAACGCACTTGTAAACAAAACATTAAAGCAGTCAGAGAAGGAAAGAAATCTGAGGCAAAAGTAGATCCAGAAATGGCTGAAGATCCAAAGAGAGAAGTAATCCTAGTAGGAAATAATGAGGTTGCTAGAGAGGCAAACCCCAGGGCACTGCGGGATTATGTCATGCCTACCGTGAATGGAGCTTCATCTAGCATCACAAGACCACCTGTGCAAGCAAACAACTTTGAGATCAAGCCTGCTTTGATCCAAATGATCCAGACAACAGTTCAGTTTGGAGGATTGCCCAATGATGATCCTAATGCGCACATTGCAAACTTCTTGGAGATATGTGATACCCTTAAGCATAATGGAGTGTCAAATGATGCAATTCGGCTAAGATTGTTCCCGTTTTTACTTAGAGACAAAGCTAAAGCATGGTTACAGTCTTTTCCTGCTGGCTCGATCACCACTTGGAATGACTTAGCACAAATATTTTTGGCAAAATTCTTTCCACCTGCTAAGATTGCCAAGTTGAGGACTGACATCCAAACTTTTGTGCAATTCGATATAGAGACCTTATATGAAGCCTGGGAAAGGTTCAAGAATTTGCTTAGGAGGTGTCCACACCATGGGCTGCCTAAATGGTTGGTTGTGCAACCTTCTACAATGGGCTGAACAACCATACCAGAATTAATATTGATGCTGCTGCTGGAGGTTCATTGATGGGGAAGTCACTTGATGAGGCCTATGATCTTTTGGAGGAAATGGCCAACAACAATTACCAATGGCCCAATGAGAGAAACATGGCGAGGAGACCTGCTGGGGTTCATGAGATAGATGCTATTACTGCACTCAATGCAAAGGTAGACACTTTTTTCAAAAAATTAGATCATTTGTCTATTAATGCTGTCAATACTTGGGTGCAGACCTGTGAGATGTGTATTGGGCAACATGCTACTCGAGATTGCCCGATTGACAGCTCATTCATGCCTCCAGTACAAGAACAAGTGCAATATGTGGCAAACCAAGGAAGGCAACAGAACAATCCATACTCAAACACCTACACGCCTGCCTGGAAGAACCATCCAAATTTTTTCTGAGAAAATCAACAGCAACAACATAATTATCAGAATAGAGGACCACCTGGTTTTCCACAACAAGAAAAGAAGTCTAACCTGGAAGAATTGGTTGCAACTCTCACCAAGGCCACTACTGATTTCATGGGTGAAACTAAGGCAAACTTTCAAAACCAGCAAGCTGCCATTAAAAACTTGAAAATACAAATGGGACAGTTGGCCAACATGGTAGCTAACAGAACTCAAGGGTCATTGCCTAGCAATACTGAAACGAACCCGAAGGAGCATTTGAAGACAATTACCTTGAGGAGTGGAAAACAACTAGGGGAACAACAAGGGAAAGAGCTTGTTAAAGAACAAGTAAAGGAACAAACTCAAGAAGAGACTACGGTCAAAGAGAAGCTAAAAGAGAAAAAGGAAGAGCCAGTAAAGCCTTACAATCCACCAATTCCTTTTCCTCAAAGGCTCAAGCAAAGTAAGGATGACAAGAACTTTCTGAAGTTTTTGGAGGTCTTCAAGAAACTACACATAAATATTCCATTTGCAGAGGCATTAGCTCAGATACCTAGCTATGCCAAATTCTTGAAGGACATCCTTTCCAAAAAGAGAAGGCTTGAGGACCATGAGACAGTCATGCTCATCGAAGAGTGCAGTGCAATCATTCAGAACAAGTTGCCATCAAAATTAAAGGATCCAGGGAGTTTTACAATTCCATGCAATATTGGCAATATCGAATTCACTAAAGCATTGTGCGATTTAGGTGCTAGCATTAACTTAATGCCTTTATCTGTTTTCAGGAAGCTTGGACTAGGGGATGTGAAACCGACCAGTGTCTCATTACAACTAGTTGATCGATCGGTGACATATCCTAAAGGCATAGTGGAGGATGTATTAGTCAAGGTAGACAAATTTATCTTCCCAGTGGATTTCATTGTCTTGGATATGGAGGAAGATAGAGAGGTTCCTTTGATATTGGGGCGTCCATTCCTTGCAACTGGCAAGGTACTTATAGATGTCCATGAAGGTAAGCTTACTTTAAGAGTGTGATAAGAAGAGGTAATTTTTAACATGCTTAATTCTTCTAAATATCCTCTTGAGAATGATGAATATTTTAGATTAGATGTGATTAATAAATTTGTTAGTGAAATAATTGACAATTCTGAATATGACTTGATTGATGGTGTTAAAAATAAACAGCATGTTGATGTATTAAATGATGTTGAGAAAATACAGGATTCAGTAGAGGCTAAGTCAAACCCCAAGCTTGAGCTTAAGCAGCTCCCTTCTTACTTAAGATATGCATTCTTGGGAGACTCATCTATTTTTTCTGTCATTATATCTGCTCATTTTTCTGCTGAACAAGAGAAAAAATTGTTGCATGTGTTGAAAAAGCATAAAAAAGTACTAGGCTGGTCTATTGATGATATTAAGAGAATTAGTCCCAGTATATGCATGCATAAAATTTTAATGGAAGAAAACTACAAACCTTCAATTGAGCATCAACGTAGGTTAAATCCTAATATGAAGGAAGTAGTTAGAGTTGAAGTAATGAAGTTACTTGATACAGGAATTATCTACCCTATTTCTGATAGTAGTTGGGTGAGTCCTTTTCAAGTAGTTCCTAAGAAAGGGGGGATGACTGTTATTACAAATAATAAAAATGAGCTGATACCCACTAGAACAGTCACTGGTTGGTGTGTGTGTATTGATTATAGGAAGTTAAACAAAGCCACACGAAAGGACCATTTTTCTTTGCCTTTTATTGACCAGATGCTTGAGAGATTATCCGGATATCCCTTCTACTGCTTTTTAGATGGTTATTCAGGATATTTTCAAATTCCTATTGTACCTGAAGATCAAGAAAAAACTACATTTACTTGTCCATATGGAACATTTGCATATAGGAGAATGCCATTTGGGTTATGTAATGCACCTGCAACTTTTCAAAGATGTATGATGTCTATATTCTCTGATATGGTTGAAAAATTCATTGAAATCTTTATGGATGATTTTTTAATTTTTGATTCTTCTTTTGATATGTGTTTGACTAACCTCTCCCAAGTTCTACAGCGTTGTGAAGAAACTAATCTTGTGTTGAACTGAGAGAAATGTCATTTTATGGTGCAGGAAGGAGTAGTTTTAGGCCATAAGATTTCATCTAGAGGGATAGAAGTAGACAAAGCAAAGGTGGAGGTCATTGAGAAATTACCACCACCAACATCTGTTAAAGGAGTGAGGAGTTTCTTAGAGCATGCTGGCTTCTATAGAAGATTTATAAAAGACTTCTCTAAAATTACCAAACCTCTTTGTAATTTATTGATCAAGGATGCACCTTTTAAAATTACTGATGAGTGTTTGGTTGCTTTTAACAGGTTAAAGAGAGAATTAATCTCAGCTTCTATCATCACTGCACCTGACTGGAATCTACCATTTGAACTCATGTGTGATGCAAGCGACTATGCTATAGGAGCAGTCTTGGGACAAAGAAAGGAGAATAGACTTCATGTGGTGTACTATGCGAGTCGAACACTGAATAATGCACAGTTAAACTATTCCACCACAGAAAAAGAGTTGCTCGCCATTGTTTTTGCTTTTGATAAATTTAGGCCATATCTTATAGGAGCAAAAATAATAGTTTATACTCATCACTCAGCAATTAAATATTTACTTGAAAAGAAGGATGCGAAATCGAGATTAATTCGTTGGGTGCTCTTATTGCAGGAATTTGACTTGGAGACTAGGGACAAGAAAGGAGCAGAAAATCTTGTAGCAGATCACTTGTCTCGGTTAGAGTTAAGTAAAGAAATTGAGAACATTGAGGTATCCATTAATGAGTCATTCCCTGATGAGCAATTATTCGCATTACTCACATCTAGTACACCCTGATATGCTGATATTGTTAATTTTAAGGCATGTGATATTATTCCTCCGAAATTTGATTACCAGCAAAAAAAGAAATTTTTACATGATGCAAAATATTATTTTTGGGAGGATCCATATTTATATAAGTATTGTCCAGATCAGCTTATTAGAAAATGTGTGCCTGATGATGAAATTAAAAATATTTTAAAACACTGCCATTCATTAGAGTGTGGAGGCCATTTTGGACCCAACAAAACAGCTGCTAAAGTATTACAGTGTGGTTTTTATTGGCCTAACCTGTTTAAAGATGCTATTGCTTTTGTTTCTTCTTGTGATCGATGTCAAAGAACTGGAAATATTTCTTTTAGACAGAAAATGCCACTAACCAATATCCTTGAAGTAGAACTGTTCGATGTGTGGGGATTAGATTTTATGGGGCCTTTTCCACCTCATTCAAATCAATACATTCTGGTGGCGGTGGATTATGTATCCAAATGGATTGAGGCAGTAGCACTTCCCTCTAATGATGCCAAGAGTGTGCTCAAGTTCTTAAAGAAATACATATTCACACACTTTGATATTCCAAGACTATCATCACGGATGGAGGTAAGCATTTTTGTAATCATTATTTGGATTCTCTATTGACAAAATACGGTGTTACTCATCATGTAGGAATACCATATCATCCTCAAACAAGTGGACAAGTAGAGATCTCTAACCGTGAAATTAAAAGAATATTGGAGACTACTGTCAACTCATCAAGAAAGGACTGGTCCCTAAAATTAGATGATGCGTTATGGGCATATAGAACAGCATTCAAAATGCCAATTGGGATGTCCCCGTATCGTCTAGTTTATGGAAAAGTATGCCATTTACCTGTGGAGCTAGAACATCGAGCTTAATGGGCAACTAGGTTGCTAAATTTCAATATGGAAGCTGCTGGGGAGAAAAGGTCATTACAGCTTAATGAACTTGATGAGTTCCGCCTCCATGCATATAAAAATGCAAGAATTTACAAGGAGAGAACTAAAAGATGGCATGACAAGCATATTGTAAGGCGTGAATTTCAAGCAGGACAAAAGGTGTTGCTATATAACTCCCGCCTAAAGCTATTTCTAGACAAGCTCCGGTCTAGGTGGTCAGGTCCATTTGAGATTATACAAGTTTTTCCACATGGAGCTGTTGAGCTGAAGAGTGGTGATAGAACCTTCAAGGTCAATGGGCAAAGGTTGAAGGAATACATAGATGGAGGATTTGAGCAACCAAAAACCTCAATATCACTGACATAATGCATTGGGATAGTCAAGCTAACGACTATAAACTAGCGCTTCTTGGGAGGCAACCCAAGCAAAAATTTTTTTATTTTCATTATTTTTTTGAGTCAATTTTAATTTTCACTATATTTTCAAGGTTTGAATGGACGTTGTTCACTTTTTGTAGGCACATTGAAGAAGACAAGAGAGATGAAATGACTAAGGACAAGTTGCAAACTCGCACAAGCGCATAGGCACGCTACAAAGGGGAGTATCCCTAACCTTTAAGAATGCCTTGCTATAATATGTATTGTGATGATGATCTTGTCATTGAGCACAATGTCCAATTCAGATTTGGGGGTGCATTTGCATGAGCATTTCGTGTTAATAATATAGGATTGCCATTATGTTTGCATTTTTATCTTTATTTTTTTAATAAAATTAAAAAAAAATGGAATGTTGATTCATTGATCACTTGTAAGGATATAAAGGGGGATAATTTTATTTTTGTGTTATTGTTTGGCTATCTTAGCTTCAAAATTTGGAAGTCAAATTCAGGGATTGACTGTTTTAAACTTGTAAATACTTAAATAAAATCTCGTATAGGAGATAGTTACTTTGCTTCGCCAATCCTATTTGTGAGCTTTGTTGCAATAAAATGTAGACAATTTACTTGGGAGAAATGATATAGGCATTCCTTTGGCATATCCTTTTTGACCCCTTGTATTTTCTTTTCATCCTATCTCATATCTACTGTTCATATTTTTTGAGAATAAATTGATTATAATGGTTAGAGCATACTGAATTTTTAGTTCTCTCTTCTCTTAAAAAAAAAAAAATCATAAAAAAAAAAGCACAATCTACTTCGCTGTTTCAAGTTGCCTAGTAACTAGGAGCATTCATGAGCCCCATGTTTGCTTTTACGTCAAACAGTGACTTGAATTATGAGTATGCAAAGCACTTTGAGTATATGACTTGCTGAGTAACCGGGTGCCTTCACCACCAATGTCGGTATTCACGTAAAAAGGCAAATGATGACTTAAAGAAGAGTGCCAAAGTGTATAGGCTGTTCTAAAAATATAAAATAAAACAAATAAAGGAAGGGATGTAAAGTATAAGTAATTGAGTATGCTCTGATTTATTGTGGTTGATTTATTTTCACTTATGTGACCATAACCATCATTCTTGTTGCTTGCTTTCCATTTTTTTTTAACCCGAAAAAGTCCTATTGATCTCTTGAGTACGTTGTTTGCACTATTGGAGATGGGCTGATAGGATTTTGCATTCAGGATTGGATGTTTGAACCGAATTATTTTATTAAAACCTAAAGGAAGCAGGGTAGCTATTGATTGTGCATAATTTTGTTTGAGTATGAATGAGTTTGGAATAGTTAGCTTGTGGGTTTGCTTTTCGGTTTTGGGTTGAGGTGGTTAAGCCATGGCATTTGGGTATTACTCCTTTGTATCTAGATGGATTTTGAGTATATTAATGTTAAATAAAGTTTTTAGCATTAATTTTTTGAGATTCTCCATTTTTGATTTGGACTTTTCTTTTGCTTGGGGACAACCAAAAACTTAAGTTTGGGGGTATTTGATGTATTGCATTTTTATAGTAATTATTATTATTAGTTTTTAATGATTTTGATGAAATTGGTATCATAATTAACTAAATAAATATAAGAACCTAATATATTTTATGTCAATTGCAGGTAATTGAGCCAGGTCACACCTAATTGGGCTTAACCATGTTTTAAAGGTCAAATTAAGTGAAATTGATTGAGTCCGATTCAGCAGGGTTTGTCATCCGGAGTCATCAGGTCTTGCATCAAAATTAGAGTCCATCTCAAAGCAGAATAACCAAATCAAGATATCAATGGACCCCACACCTTATCCTTTTTGGCATCATCAGTCAGAAAAGAAACTAGAGGTGCAGAAAATAAATCAAGCAGTTAATCTCTCCCATCTAATCAACCAATCTAAATTCTGGATATTTTGGTGTGAGGACCCCTAAAAGGTAAGCTACAGGACTCCAAATTGAGCAAGATAAGATCCTACAGAATTTTGAGAGAAGCAAGAAAGGAACATAATTTACAGAATTGAATTTGGATTCCAGATGAGGTGGCTACAGTAGGTTGAAGTTGGTAACAATGTTGGACACAACAAGAAACACCCGATACACCCAGATTCTTCTTAGTGTTTCTTGGCACAAAGATCTGATATGACAACCAATTTTGGGTGGCAAAGAGCTATCTTGGAAAGAAATAAATGAAAGAAAATCAGAGTCCAAACTAATTCTACATGAGGAGCAAACTGAGAAAGAATTGATACCAATTCTTGAAAAACTTGATTTGGGCAGCCGAAACCTTACCTTGTTTTGCAGATTTTGTGGACCCAGAAAGGAAGAAATTCTTTTCCTCTAATTAACCATGCCTCCTTTCCTTCTTTTACTATGGAAATCATAATAAAATCAAAAAATTTGGGCAGCATAAGGAGTAGATGGCTGGTGGTTGCTTAAAGCCTATCCAAAGGAGGAGAGATTCTATACCAAATAAAAAGAATGATATATAGAATAAAATCATTAGAAAAATACCACCTTAACCCTAGCCCTAGCCCTATTTAAGGATCCTAAAACACCAACAAGAGGGAGAGGAGAATCATCTTTGAAAGCTAGAATCAAGCAAGAAGAGTTTGGAGTATCTGAAAGATTTGAAGAGAAGATTCATTCGGCTCTGCAATTCCTTCCGAGTTTTTAATTCTTTCTCTTGTTTACTTTGAATTTATTTTCTAGAACTCATTGTTAGGATAATTTTGGAGTTTTATTCAAGTATACTTGAGTTTGATTTTGATATGATGAAAAGCTAAATTTCTAGCTAGGGTACCTGATGTAGCTTGGATTTAATTTCAATTCCAGAATCTTGTATTAATTTTCTTTGTTAATGAAATTGTTTGTTATTTGCACTTAATGCTTTTAAGTATTATTATCTTTGGTACTTGATTGATTTCGATTTATAATTGGTACTGGGAAAGAAGATTATAAATTGGAGTTAATAACAAACATCATAGGAATAATAATTGGAGCGGGAGCAGAATATTTGACCTGTGAGATTTTGGAAATAATCACTGTGCTTATTGAACTAATTAAAATCTATTTTACTATTGAAAGATAGATTATAGGTTTTAATTAGTATATTTAATAAGACTCGGGAGAGATTATTAAATAATTTAGGATTATTTATCCTTGCATTAATAATTAAATTTGGATTATTAATCGGAATAGCTGGAATTGATAATTGGTCCAAGTGAAATCAGATATACCCTAGTACTTTATCAATCGAATTTTGATTCAGCTTTCATTGAGTTCTTTAGAGTTAATTTTATTTTCCATTATCATTCAGTTTCGATCGTTTAGATATTAGTAAAATTAGCGTTCATTTTTGGTAATTAAACTCAGTCCTCGTGGGAACGATCTCTTATTTATCATTATATTACTTGAGCGATTTCGTGCACTTGCGAAATAGGCTATCAGGCCCCACTCCCGACGACGACCTCTTTGAGCCTTCTGGTGAGAGCGCGGCAAGAGCTTCTGATCGAGAGCGCGGCAGCTGAGAGGGTGACGAGAGCGGGAGGCGGCCGAGAGCGGCGAGGGTGGAGGTCAGAGAGGCGGTCGGGCGGAGATGCAGCAAGGGCAAAAACAGAGATCGAAGACGGAAGTAGGTTTTTGTTTTCCCTTTTTTGTTTTAGACTGATCATGGGGGGATTTTATTTTTTCTGGGTTATAAATAAGTTGGATCAGATGATTTGTTTGTTGAATAGATCGGATTTGAATTTTAAAATTTAAATAATTTAAAAATTAGGTAGATTGAATTTAAATTTAAAATTTTTTGATTCTATTCCGATCGGATTCGATCTGATTGTCATCTATAATATAATATTTATAGAGATCTAAAAAAAAATATTGAGATATAAAATTTTTTATTTTTAAATAAATTTAGATATTTACGATGTTCAGATATTTTACGATGTTTAGATATTTTTCAGAGCTATTTAAAATTGTGACCCACGTGAGTTTTTGCTATTTAAACTCAAATAATTTTTTTTTTTTTATCATAACCCACGTGGGCTGCCCAAAAGAAAAAAAAGGATTACTTTCTAACGAAAACATCTTACGCTCGAACGTTGGATCAAGGTAAAGAAGGGCCTGATCAAGGAGATCCTCTGTCTCCATTGCTTTGTACTCTTGGACAGGTCACTAAACTTGCTCAAGCAAATGGACTAGTCACAGGGATTAGACTTCCCCAATATCTCTGGGGATAATCTTTGTTTCCAGTACCTGGACGACACTTATTCTATGCAAGGCTGAATTAAGGTATGTTCAACATCCCAAGTTCCTTCTATATATATGCTGTTGAACTGCTAACAAGGTGGAGGATAAACTTCGAGAAGAGCTCGCTGGTTGGTATAAAATGTCCGATTCAGCTTGCAACAATTTCACCGCTATTCTGGAATGCACAAAAACGTCGCTCCCTTTAAACTACCTCGGGTTCCCATTGTCTTCCTTCCTCCTTCCTCGAGTTATCATTGCAAGAATAGAGAAAACTAGATGTGGTTGCCTATGGAGAGGGGATTAGCAATGCAAAGGAGGTCATTGTGAAGCAATTTGGAGGACTTGGAGTCAAAGATTTGAAAGCTTTCAATCAATGTTTTTTGTTGAAGAGATGTTAAAGGCATTTCAACAAGCAAGGAAGTGCTTGGAGGTCCACAATTCGCAACCTTTAGTACACCTCCAAGCTGTTCTCAGTAACAACCAAACGAACTACACGCTCTGTAACGGTTGCTTGGAGGAATGTCACAAAGGTACATGTCTTATTTGCATCATGTTTCAGATTTCAGGGTGGAGATTGTGGTCAAATTGCTTTTTGGCATGAAACATGGGTTGCACATGAACTGTTGAAAAAGTGGTTCCCCTGCTTGCTCCTCCTAACTTTAAACTAGAATATTTCAGTAAAAGAAGTAGTGCTGCATGAGGCTCATCAAAATCTCTTTCACAAACCACCAGACGCCAGAGCAGCTGAAGAGTATCACCACTCAGGAACCGAACAAGGTATTTTGGAAAAGGGGGAGTTCGGATAGGTTCCCGGTGAAAGACTGTTACAACTTTCTAAAGCATGGAGGAATTATTTCCAAGTTTTTTTTTTTTTTTTTGATGAAAAGGGAGGAAAAAATCCACCCAAATTTATTGAGGAAATTATTTCCAAGTTCGAAAAGTTTAACCAGAAAATATCAATACCAGAGAAAATCATGATTTTTAATGGGTTAATCTTTCATTGCAAGATTTTAATCGCAGAACTCCATCTTCACACGACCTTAAAGGAGAATCAAGAGAATTGACTGAGAAGGGAGGAATAATAGGGAAGGCACAGGTACTGCAGAGAGACCGGAGAGACATTTACATGGATAGAAGTATAGAAGAGCTTGACAAGCGCTGGAGTTGGGAATATGATACTAAAATACAGTCAAATATCCAGGCTCGCTCTGGGTTCACACTAATGCCCAATGTAAGGATTCCTTTGACCCTTGTGGGATATGTTTGGCATTTTGATGGGAGAAGCATACGTTTTGTTACGTGGTCTCATCTTCTTTTCTCAAGGGATGGAAAATCCCATCCCCTCCTATTAATCCTGTCAAGATGCTATATTATCTGTTAATAAAATCAGGGTGGAATTGATGCCTTCGCTTTACATCAGAGAAAAATTACTGAAAGAAGGATGCGAACCCCACCACTCTTGATTGGCATAAGTTGAACCCTTTCTTGGCTGATGCTCATGCACCTTTCTTGGCTTAGGAATCAAATATATTTTACTTGCTGTGCTTCAATTAATGGCATGGGTCTTGCTATTTTCAATTTTTATGGTCCCATGGTTTTCCCATAGCGTATTGATTCCCATATATTTTTCTAATATTTACTAGGAGCTAACCTCTTGGTTGATAACCATAAGCCTCTTTTTCCTTCTCTTATTAGGTGACAGCAAATTGTCTTTATGGCATATCATGATACTAGGCTGATCATGATGTCAATGATATCAGTGGGAATGTTTTTGTTGTTGGACAAGTATTTACACTCTATCAATAGGAAGGATGGTTCAAATACTGTTATGATGCTTATATTTGATATGGAGAATGTATATTATCCTTTGGAAAATTTTTATTCATGTCCTGATCTGTATGAATTTTTCCGTCAAAGTGGATTAAATGGATGAAGACTTACATCTCACGTATTCATTATTTAATCTTGATTAATGATAACCCTTCTGGGTGGCCCTTTTTTTTTCTTGCATCCTTTGAGTGGCTCAATATTACACCTGGAATTAGGCAGGAGATATCTTTTATCTTTTTCCACATGTTCACTGTATGCCAGTTCTTTATTAAAATTCTGAACAACAAGATGAGATTGTGCTGTTGAGGGGATCCATGTTAATGACTAGTATAAATTGTGTTATTTTTTCAATGTTAATGATATTATCATGCTGCCATTTAGGATTGTTTTGCCATTAATGAGGTAATGGAGTACTGATATATTACTAATTGAAAAGTTAATAAAGGCAAATCCTCTAATTTTGCCGATAGGATTTCCGTTAGATCCACGCAAAGGATTTCTAGTATCTTACGGTTAGAACCCCTTAATAAGCCCTTATATTGGTGTTAATGTATTTAATATTCGTACTAGGAAGTCAGCCAATGATATTTGGACGGAATCAATAGAAAGTTTTTTTGGTAGAAGATAAATAATTTATCCCAAACTAGGACACTTTTTTTTTTTTTGAAGCAACCCAAGCTTGGAGACTTTGTTTTGACCAATTCCATTTTTAGTTCCATTCCAGGCTACTGGCGTGCTACATCTTCTGGGTGTATCAAGGAACTCTTGACCAGGTTATTCATATATTAGAAATTTTATTTGAATGAAGGCTAAAAAAAAGGTTCTCGGTATGCTGGTTGGCGTAATATAAGTCTCCCTGGGAAAATGGGCAGGGCTGGTCTTCCTAATACTCATTAGGCCAAGTATGCCATGATTGACCACCATCTAAGAATCATTGATACTTATATTGGAGGCAATCGCTGCAATTTTTCATTGCTTTACATATTCATAGAGAGGGCAATGCAGCAGCTGACTGCATTGCCACTCAATCAACTCATCATGACGTCCTACGCACCAAATCTGGGTCAATTCCATCTCAGTTTCAAAGCATCCTGTTAGCAGGTGATATGGGTGTTCATCTCTATTAGCTGTAGCTCTTTACACTGTTCTTTAATTTGTCTCTTTGTAACTATTACTTCACTTTTCTGTGCCTTACCATCTTACCAAAAAAAAAATGAAAATGAAGGATCGATGCTTTAAATCAAATGACATCCATATCAAATATCAATATTTATCAGATAATTTGCAGATATGTGTCTGGTAGTTCTAAAATATCATACTATTTAAATAAAAAAATGATACTTTACGGGTAATTCTAAAATAAGAGGGTGGGTTTTTTTTCTCTCACCTTTGAATGATGAATGGTCGGATTTTGTTAGGAATTAATGCATGACAAAATAATTTTTTTTTATAGAAAGAATATTTTAGAATTATTCTCCTTTTGATTTAGTAGAAAATTATTTTGGTTTAATAATTTTTTTAAAAAGATTCTCATGATTTAGTAAAAACTTATCTTTGTTTGATTTATTTTCTATTTTGGGAGCCAGTAATTTACTCAGGCTACAGGTTATGGGGGTTTAGAAATAACCTTTATGGTTGTATCCAAGATCATCACCAAGAAGTGAATAAAGTGTTTTCTTTTGATCTTTGCTACTCCTCAATTATTATCTCTTTCATTTTTTTTTTCCTTATTCTGTTTAGCATAACAAGTGGTATCAAAGCTATATGAGGCATACAGTAGAGATGACGAGCAATGGTTCTGGATCTCAGCCTATGATTCTAGTTTTTAAGAGAAAAAATTATGAGTTTTGGAGCATGAAGATGAAGATGCTGTTTTTATCTAAAGATTAATGTGGGATTTTGTTGAGAAGGGGTATACTGTCGTAATCCCAGAGAATATAAAGAAAGATTCAAAGGCTCTCTTTTTCATTCAGCAAGCTGTCGATGACTCCATTTTCTCTCATATTGTTGCTGTCAAGAAAGCCAAGAAGGCATAAGATACTTTGCAAAGAGAGTATTAAGGGAGTTCAAAGGTACTTATTGTTAAACTTCAAACTCTTTGTTGTAAATTTGAAAATATGCTGATGCAAGAAAATGAGAACATCCATATTTATTTTTCAAAAGTGATGGAATCTGTCACTCAAATGCGTTCTTATGACGAAGATATTAAAGATCAAAAGGTAGTTAAAAAAATCGTTAGAAGTTTAACACCTAAGTTTAATCATATGGTAGTAGCTATAGAAGAATCCAAAGATTTATCTATTTTTTTTGTTAGTGAACTTCTTGGCTCACTTCAATCTCATGAGGATCGACTCAATAGATCTCGTAAGACTCTAGTTGATCAAGCTTTTCAGATGAAAATAAATTTGTTAAAAGAAAAGAAGAAAGATTGTGCAGATTCAAATCAACGGCAGATATCATCAAGTCGAGGTCGAGACCGTGGTGGTAGAGGTTGCGGTCAAGGCCATAGAACCAAAAGTGGTGGCAGATTTGGTCCTACCAATGAGAGGAATAGTGATCGATGGATCAGGCAGCTATGATCAGAATCAAAAGAACAATGAACGTAACTATCAAGACAGACCTAAAAATTTTTTTCAGTGTAATTATTGCAAAAAGTATGGCCATATCGAGAGATTTTATAGATTGAAAATGCAACAGCAGCAAACTAATTTTGTAGGAGAAGATAAAAATTTGCTTTTTATATGCCATTTTGATAATGACTCTAACTGTGTTTAGTATGTCGATAGTGGATGTAGTATCATAAATTTGGATAAATCAGTCAAGAGCCATGTGAAGATGGGAGATGGAGTTGTGCAAGAAGTCCATGGTAAAGGCACTATTCAAATGAATATTTCTGATATGAAAACTATTAAGAATGTGCTTTATGTTCCTAGCTTGGACTATTAATTTTTTAGTGTTGGCCAATTTCTGAATGATGATTATTTTGTTGTCTTTGAAAATTCAAAGTGTTCAGTTTATGAGGATAGAACAAAGAAAAATTTGCTTTTTGACGTTTTTATGACTAAAAACAAAGTTTTTCCTATTTATGTTGCTTTAAAAGTCACTCAAGATGAAAACTGGTAATGGCACTATAGATATGGTCATTTATGTTTTAGGAGACTTGATCTATTACATCATAAAGATACTATTGATGGTCTGCCCTTAGTTCAAAATAATGGTTCTATTTGTGAAAGTTGTATATGAGGAAAGCATTACAAGGATTCTTTTCTAAGACATGGTAATTGGAAAGCTAAAGAACTACTTGGTTTGATACATGTAGATACTTGTGCCCCAATGCAAACTCCTTCACTTAATGATAATTTTTATTTTGTTGTGTTTGTTGATGACTTTAGTAGAATGACTTGGATTTACTTCATAAAGAATAAATCTGAAGCCTTTGGAGTTTTTCAAAAATTCAAAAATTTGATGAAAAATGAGAGTGGGCATCAGATTAAAGCCCTGCACACAGATTGAGAAGAATTTCTCTCTATAAATTTTAAAATTTTTTATGATTCTCATGATATTTACAGACAATTGATGACAAGCTACACCCCTCAACAAAATGGAGTAGCAAAGTACAAGAATAGAAGTTTGGTAGAGATTGCCAAGTGTATGATAAAAGCAAAAGATCTTCCTAATAAATCTTGGGCTGAGGCAGTCTTTGAAGGAAAATCGATAGTTTAAAATATGCAATTTTAAAATTTTGCACAGCGGAAGACAGTAGATTAAACATTTTAATCTCTTACACATATTTTAAATTAGATCTAAACTTCTTTTTAAGGATCTATGATATAAAATTTACATACAAAAATTTGATATAAAGAAAAAACTGCATCGATCACATCGATGCCCTAGATCAGATCTAATCGTTAGATCTAATCGGATGAGTTCAGAACTCATTATCTTTACATGGATCGATGATCGTCGCTGCTGATAGGTGTGGTATGAGGTTCTTCCTGATGTCAAGTAGCCACACAGCTCGTCCGACCTCTACAAATCGTTCACTCGAAGCTCTGATCAGATCATCCTTCTCGGGAGTGCTAGCTCACACCGAAGGCTCTGGATGGATGATTTAAGCTCCTTCCTTTAGATCACCTAGACTCTTTCAGATCAGAAGATGGAGCTATATGAGGAGGTGGTGGTATGGGAGATTGGAATAAGACCCTCTTGTATTTCTTCTCACACAAAAATCTAGAGCTGAAACCCTAGAACCCACCCTAGACCTCACGCCCAAATAGAAAGATCTCTTTCTCTGTTTCTCATGCACAGAAGTCCACCCCCTTCTCTAATTTTTCACACCCCAACTCAGATGTTTCTCACAAAAAATCCAATCCTTTTTGTCACTAAAAATTTCATCCCTTCTTAAGGTGGCATTCCATGAAAGATAAGGATAAGATGAGGTGGTTTGGTTCAAGTTCAAATGATGGTTTATCCTTATCATCTATTTAAATCAAATTTGAATCAAACTTGAACCAAACTTTATCCTTATCCATGAAGCTCAAAAAGTGGGTGACAAACATCTGAATGGCATGGAAAAAATTTACGTAAGAACCAATTTCGCACGTGAGAAGAGTGGTCAGTGTTTAGGGAAGAGTCCAAGTTGATTTGAACTCCAAGTTCAAATCCAAATTCAAACCATTTGAACTTAGATCTTAACCCAACCAAATCCTAATCCAAAGGAGATCTGAAAGTTGGCAACATTCACTTTTGGGTGTGAGAAAAAATTCACGTAAGAATACTTCTTGCGTGGAGAAAAGAAGGGTACAGTGATAAGATGGCGCATGGGTTTGGTTCAAACTAATTCGAATTTGAATTTTATCCAATTAGATTCTTAACCAAACTAAATTAAGTTAGACCCAATTAGATTATTGAATCTAATCTAATTAGATAACAAATAGCCTTGATTAAAATTTAATCAAATCAGAAATTAATCAAGCTCAAGTTCCAACCAAATTAGGAATCGAACACCCTTAGCGATTACATCATCTTATAATCTAATTGAGTCAAACTAAATTAAATCTAATTCAATTAGATTTGATCCAAACCTCAATGTTCAATCAAATTGAGCTAATTAGCAATCTAATCACTAATCAATCCTCCTACAATTCATCAATAATTAGCAAATTTATTGTAACTTTTGTATAAGATTAATCATTAATCGAATTGATGATTATATCCTAGAATGATTCTCAATCATCGATCAACGACATTAACTTTTGAGAAGTGTGACCCCATTGGTTCGGATCTAGTCGGTAGCATAGAAATAATCTTCTTATACGAATCAAAGTGACCATCTTGCAATGGTATCCGACATCCGGATAAATCGAAAGATTGAAAAGCAACATTCAAGAACCTATTGGCATATAGTTACCATATAATTTATCCCTTTAACCCAAATGCTCAAGGTGACCTAGAGTTTAACTATCAATCCTAAAAATATCATCCACATTATATTTCAACTTTTCAAATCTATCACATGGATTATTCCGATCGAGGTTTTACTAAATTGAAACACACCGATGCATTAACTCTTACTTATTCGGAAGGGTCAATTCCATCTTGACTCATACACTGACTTTGCAAGTACTTGACTATACCCACAAATCTTTCATCACTGAATTAAAAATTGAGATAGTCTTGTACTAAAGTACAGTGAGTTGCTTGTAAGTCACCGTGGTGATCTTAGGTCGGAAGGATATTTATACCCATATCCTTTGTGAGCTACTCTTGATAACAGAGTGCTCAGCAGTTGGTCTGTATTCCTACATCTCATTTGCATGACATACTAGTGTCTCCACACTCCTTGGTTAAAAAGACAACCAACGCACATGACACACAACGACCTATACTTAATATAGCTATCGTCCTAATAATAGCATATCATTTGGCCATGAACAAGGTTTAAGGACTAAATGATATATCCTCCTATATCGATTCAAACAGTCCTAAGGACTTCATCACAAAATAGGAGTTCAAATAAGATGTACACAGAGTGATAAGAAAATTAAATAATATTTATTATTTTAATAATTCATATATAATTATAATAATTAGCTAAACTGTCAACAGACCGACGATTGATTTTGGAACATAATTTCCAACATCTCTCACTTAGACTAAAGCTAATCGATGTAGTATTGTATATCCATTTTTGATTTATAATCTTCGAACTCCTTGACACCAAGGGCTTTAGTAAATGGATCGATCAGATTTTTTTTTTTATCGATCTTCTGAAGCTCGACGTCACCTCGATCCATAATCTTCCAACCAGATGGTGGCAGTACAGAATGTGCTTGGTGCACTGATGTGACTTCGATTCTTTTGCTTGAGCAATATTGCCAGTGTTGTCGCAGTACAACAAGACAGGACCATCGAAGGAAGGTGCCATTTCGAGCTCATTGATGAACTTCTGTAACGACACAGCTTTCTTCGCAGTATCAGATGTTGCGATATATTCTGCTTCGCAAGTAGAGTCGGCTATGGTGTGCTGCTTGAAACTCTTTCAGTAGACTGCTCCATCATTTAGGATATAAATATATTCCGACATGTTCTTGCTATCATCATGATCCGACTAAAAATTAGAGTCGGTAAACCTCACAAGTTTTAAGTCAGATTCTCCATAGATAAGCTACTCATCTTTAGTATTTCTCAAATACTTAAGGATGGTCTTTACGATCTTTCGATAGTTCTCATCTGAATCAAACTGGTATCTATTTACTATCCCTAGTGAGTATACCACATCCGATCTCGTACATATCATGATGTATATAATAGATCTCACTGTCGAAGTATATGAAATTCTACTCATACGCTCTCTTTTTTGAGAAATTATCGAACAAACACTCTTCGAGAGAGAAATTTTCTGACTTACCAGAAGATAGTCTTTCTTGAAATTCTCTATACTAAACTGTTTTAGCACAGTATCAATGTATATGGACTGGAATAATCTAAACAATCTCTTAGATCTATCTCTATAGATCTTCATCCCCAGGATGAAGGATGCTTCTCTCAAGTCCTTCATGGAGAACTATGATGACAACCAAACCTTTATTCTCTATAATGTAGGAATGTTATTTTCGATTAAAAAAATATCAAACACATATAAAATAAAAAAATACTACCACAGAATTATTAACCCACTTGTATATGTAAGGTTCTTCTCCATTATTAATGAAGCCATACGTTCTGATCACTTTATCAAAATACATGTTCCAACTTTCAGATGCTTGCTTAAGTCCATAAATGGACCTATGAAGCTTGCACACCTTAGACTCATGTGTGGATATGAAATCTTTAGATTGTAGCATATATACCTCTTCTTTTAGTTCTCCATTTAGGAAGACTGTTTTCACATCTATTTGTCAGATTTTATAGTCCAGATGTGCTGCTATTGCAAATATAATCTGAATAGACTTGAGCATTGCCATAGGAGAAAATGTCTCGTCATAGTCAATATCATAATGCTGACGGTAATCCTTGACAACCAGATGGGCTTTAAAGGTCTCCATCTTTTAGTCTACGCTCCTCTTCTTTTTGAAGATCCACTTACATCCTATGGATTTTATCCCTTTAGATGGATTAACCAATGTCCATACATCATTGACCTTCATGGACTTCAATTTGAATTTTATGGCTTCTAATTACTTATCAGAGTTAGACCTTTGCATTACATCCATGTAGGTGATCGAATCCTCGTTGTTCTTATTGAGTTCAACAGGATTACCGTCTCGAACCAAGAAATTATAGTATTTGTCCAGCTGATGCGATACTCTACTGGATCTCCTCAAAGATATCTCTACAACAGATTTTGAATTTGATCTAATCAAATTTGACTCTATGGGTTTACTAGATTGTGTCAGTTTTTCTACCGAACGAACTTCATCAAGTTCAATCTCAGAGGCATTAGTTTCTTTCTCAAGAAACTTCTTTTTCAAAAAGACTGCCCTATTGCTGACAAACACTTTTTGTTCATCAGCAAGATAGAAGTAATATTCCTTAGTCTCTTTTGGGTACCCTATAAATAGATATTTATCAGACCTAAGTTCAAGCTTGTCAGTTTTCAAACATTTGACATAAGTCGGACACTCCCAAATCCTAAGGTGAGAGAGTACTGGCTTAGTCCTATCTACATCTCATATGATATTTTACTTATGGACTGATTTGATTCCTCCTTTCCGACACATCATTATGCTGTGGTGTTTCAAGAAGGATCCACTGTGAGAGAATCTCATTCTCTTTTAAGTATGTCAAAAATTCACTGAAAAGATATTCGCCTCCTCGATCAGATCGAAGAGTTTTAATATTCTTTTCAGTTTGTTTCTTTATTTCATTATAGAATCATTTGAAAATTTCAAACGATTCAGACTTATATGTCATTAAATAGACATACTCATACCTCGATAGATCATCTGTAAATATAATAAAATAATAATACCTATATCTGGCACTCGTGTTCATGGGTCCATATATATCAGTATGTATTAAATCTAGAACTTCATTGACTCATCTATTTTTTTTAGTAAAAGATAACTTGATCATTTTTTCAAAAAGACAGGACTCACAGATTGGAAGTGATTCATAATCACTGACTTCGAGAATTCTCTTTTGAGTCAACCTATTTATTCTGTTCTTGTTAACATGACCTAACCTACAGTGTCAAAGATATCGGTGACATCATCAATTTTAGGATGTTTGCCGGATATGTATATTACATTAATAGGTTGTGACAATATATAAATTTTATTATTCAGCTGTCTATTCATCACATTAACATCATTCATAATGATATTAAAAATATTTTTATTTATTGAAATCTCATAACCATACATGGCCAAAAGATCTATAAAAATAATATTCAATAAAAATGAAGGACAAAAGTGATATTTACTAAGAATAATTATATTGAACTTGAATACAAGCTTAATAATCCCTAACGCTAGAACTGAAACTGATTTTTCATCTCTAACATTAACAAATTTTTTACCTTCTTCAAATCTCCTACTGACCTACGGCCCCTGTAATGAATTACAAATAGTAAAAAAGCTTTCAGTATCTAATACTTAGGTAGCAGAATCATAAATTAAAAAATTACAAGGTGTTATCATATAATTATCTTATCCAGCAATAGCTTGCTTCTTTCTCGATCTATTCAGATCCAGGGAGGTAATATACTGAGGATAGTTCCTCTTTCAGTATCCTTGCTTCTTGTAGTAGAAGTATTCCACTTGACTCTGGTCAGATTTAGGTTTCTTGATTTGATAGGAAGAAAACCCTCCCACCACATGCACCAACTCCTTGTGGAGTCGGTGATCCTTCTTAAAGTTCTGCAGCAACTTCAGCAAATCATGGTAGTTGACTATAAGCTTTGTCATTCGATAATAAGGAAAAGGAGATAGGATTTAGGCAGAGAGCTCAAATGGCATTCTTCCCCAGTTGCTTATGCAGGAAAAAGCCGAGCTTATTTAGGCACTCAATCATCTCGATCATGTATAGTACATGATCAGTGACTGATGCCCCTTCCCTCATTCGAGCATTGAAAATAGCATAATTTATCTTGTGCCTCTCAACATCGTCGGATGTGCCAAAGGGCTCGTTCAATATTTATAACATATCCTGTGGCTGAGCATTCTCGAATTTATGGCTAAACTCATCATTCATTACTGCTAGCATAATGCAACGAACCATAGTTCGATCGTTGAGCCACTTCTGATAAGTATCTCAGATCGTACTACGAACGTTCGGAGCTGGCTCTTCGGGTATCGAATCTGTCAGCACGTACAAGATCCGTTCGTGCTCCAAGATTATTTTTAATTTTTGATGCTAACTATCGAAATTCGATCCTATTAATTTATTACTATCCAATAGTGATCGACACGATAAGGTAGTGGCCATAACTACAATAAGGAAAATCAAAATCTAATTAGTATATGAATTGATTAAGCCTAAAGATATGGACTTTAGTCTAAAGGTTCTGCCACTATTTTATTCGAATTGATATCCTCTACATCCAATTCGAAAAATTATCCTAATTTCTTAGCAAGTACCAAAATCCTCACAGACTGCACATGGGCCCGAGTGTGGCTCGGCCAACTCCTATGCACTCGTGGGTAGGTTCTTAACCAATTATTTCATCAAATAATTTCTAGTAGTTAATTTTTTTCTGGACATCTCTTCAGCAGGTATGTGGTGCCTCCACTAAAAGTCCTGATTAGGTCCAACCATTAACATATCAGAATTTAGTATATCTGATGAATGATCAGATCTGAGTGTGGCTCGGCCAACCTGACCATCATTAGAAAGACACAACTTAATCAACATATTATGAATGAAAATTTTGATAGCCAGATGAGCACCAGATGTGCGGCACCTCCAATGATCATCTAAATTGTTGGATCCATTATCATCCAATTTAATGGGAGGCTCTGATCTAGTTATCACCATAACTATTTCATTTTTAGAGACCTAATAATTAGAGAATTTAATTAGATGAAATGAAAGATGAGAAAAAACTTGATCAGTTAATCTTAATCTTCCCACTGACTTCATCAAGTCAGATCAAAGAAGACTAGGCATAAGCTGGTCTAGCCAACTAGTCATAAATCATCCTACTGACTTCATCAAGTCATGAAGAAGACTTTAGACAAATTGAACTAGGGACATCTAAATCAGTCATACTAATTTTTTAATTAGCATGGATCAACTCCAATGATTAAGTGATCTGATCAAAATATGATTCACCACATTGATCAAATAAGTGAGATCGATGAGGGGGATATGCCATTAACTTATCATAGACTCAATCTATTCAAGTGGCTCTCAATTAATGACCATCGATCAAGACTGCCATATTTACCTTAGACACCAACTAGTTAGTCAGTTTTAATTCGATCAACTTATAGACTTGGATTCGACCATGGAGCTATGATTAAGATCCATCTTAGTCTAATCAAAGACATAGACTCTGATCAACTACAACTATTGAGAATTGATCAAGAGAAGAATTGATCCAATCAGAATTAACTATTAATTAAATTTGATCAATTACTAACATAGTCTATTATCAATGATTTCTAACCCCAGGTCTAACCTAGTTAAATGGACTTGACTCGAGCTAACCCATAAACTCATGAATTATAAAATTTATATCTTAGATCTTTGATTCTCAAATCTAGATCACTTAATTCTTAATTAAGTTTTGGGCTAATATGGGTTAAGATTCGGTATTTGAAAATAGTTTTAAGTTTTATAAAATATTTTTACAAACTATTATACAATCAAATAGACTTTAATTTCAGATCTAATATGTAATATATCAAATCTAAAATAAAAAAAAATTTAATACTTTTTGTTGTTCATCTTTATGAAAAAGATCATGCAGCATCCCTACATATCATAAGAGAATCCTATCGAATGGGAGGAGAGGATCATAAAATCTTACTTTCTCCTATGATCGGACGGCTATGAAGATCTATCTAATTTGATTACTACACTACTCAAATTCTAGATTAATTATTTAGATCTAATCTAAATAATTAAAATCAGATTAAAATTAGATTATATACAAAATATTCATGTCAAAAGCAATGAAACTCTGATACTATTTGAAGAAAAATAGACAGTTCAAAGTATGTATTTTTAAAATTTTGCACAGTGAAAGATAATAGATTAAATATTTTAATCTTTTATACATACTTTAGATCAGATCTAAACTATCTTTTAAGGATCTATGACATAAAATTTGCATACAAAAATTTGATATAAAAAAAAACTACATCGATCAAATCGATGCCCTAGATCAGATCTAACCATTAGATCTAATCGGATGAGTTCAGAACTCATTACCTTTGCACGGATTGATGATTGTCACTACTGATAGACATGGTATGAGGTTCTTTCTGATATCGAACAGGCATACAGCTCGTCCGATCTCTACAGATTATCCACTCAAAGTCTTGATCAGATCATCCTTTTTGAGAGTGCTAACCACACCGAAGGCTCTGGATGGCTGCTTTAAGCTCTTTCTTTTGGATCACCCAAACTTTTTCAAATCAGAAGATAGAGCTATATGAGGAGGTGGTGGTGTGGGAGATTGGAATAAGATCCTCTTGTATTTCTTCTCACACAAAAATCTGGAGCCGAAACCCTAGAACCCACCCTAGATCTCATGCCCAAAGAGAAAGATCTCTTCCTCTATTTCTCATGCATAGAAGCCCGCCCCCTTCTCTGATTTTTCATGCCCCAACTCAGATGTTTCTCATGAAAAATCCAATCCTTTTTGTCACATAAAATTTCATCTCTTCTTAAGGTGGCATTCCATGAAAGATAAGGATAAGATGAGGTGGTTTGGTTCAAGTTCAAATGATGGTTTATCCTTATCACCTATTCAAATCAAATTTGAATCAAACTTAAATCAAACTTTATCCTTATCCATGGAGCTCAAAAAGTGGATGGCAAATAATTGAATGGCATGAAAAAAATTCATGCAAGAACCAATTTCATGCATGAGAAGAGTGGTCAACATTTAGGGAAGAGTCCAACTTGATTTGGACTCCAAGTTCAAATCCAAATTCAAACTATTTGAACTTAAATTTTAAACCAACCAAATCTTAATCCAAAAGGGATCAGAAAGTGGGTAACATTCACTTCTGGGTGTGAGAAAAAATTCACATAAGAATATTTCTTGCATGGAGAAAAAAAGGGCACAGTGATGAGGTGGCGCATGGGCTTGGTTCAAACTAATTTGAATTTGAATTTTATCCAATTAGATTTTTAATCAAACTAAATTAGGTTAGACCCAATTATATCATTGAACTTAATCTAATTAGGTAACAAATAACTTTGATTAAATTCTAATCAAATCAAAAATTAATCAATCTCAAGTTTTGATCAAATCAAGAATTGAACACTCCTAGCGATTAGGTCCTCTTATAACCTAATTAGATCAAACTAAATTGAATCTAATTCAATTGAATTTGATCCAAACCTCAATGCTTAATCAAATTAAGCTAATTAGCAATCTAATCACTAATCAATCCTCCTACAATTCATCAACAATTAGCGAATTTATTACAACTTTTATATAAAGTTAATTATTAATCGAATTGATGATTATACTCTAGAATAATTATCAATCATTGATTAGCCACATGATCAGTTAGAGATTTCTTTTAAGTATGCTCCTATAGGTTCGAACCTAAGTTGTAGTATAGGAACAATCTTTCTATACCAATCAAAGTGACCATCTAGCAATGGTATCCAACGTCTGGATAGATCGAAAGATTGTAAAGCAATATTCAAGAATCTATTGACATATGGTTACCATATAATTCATCTCTTTGACCTAAATACTTAAGGTAACTTAGGATTTAACTGTCAATCCTAAAAAGGTCATCCATATTGTATTTCAACTTTTCAAATTCATCATATGGATTATCCCAATCGAGGTTTTACTGAATTAAAACACACTGATGCATTAACTTTTACTTATTCGAAGAGATCAATTCCATCTTGACTCACACACTGATTTCGTAAGTACTTAACTGTGTCCAAAAATCTTTCATCACTAAATTAAAAATTCAGATAGTCCGATATTAAAGTACAGTGAGTTGCTTGCAAGTCACCGTGGTAATTTTGGATCGGAGGGACACTTATATCCATATCCTTTGTGAGCTACTCTTGACAGTAGAGTGCTCAGCAGTTAGTCACGTTCAGTGAGATGTATCCCTACGTCTCACTTGCATGTCATGCTAGTGTCTCCACACTCCTTGATTAAGAGGATAACCAATGCATATGGCACACAATGACCTATACTTGATATAGCTATCGTTCTAATAATTACATATCATTTGATCATGAATAAGGTTTAAGGACTAAATGATATATCTTCCTATATCAATTCAAAAAGTTCTAAAGACTTCATCATAAAATAAGAGTTCAAATAAGTTGTACATAGAGTGATGAGAAAATCAAATAATACTTATTATTTTAATAATTTATATATAATTATAATAATTAGCTCAACCATCAATAGACTGACGATTGACTTTGGGACACAATTTTCAATAGTCTCCACGACAGCATATATCCTCAATCTGGAGTCCAACACTAGTTTTGGAGAACATCACTTCATATGAGGCATGGACTAGTGTTAAGCCCAAGGTAAAATATTTGAAAATTTTTGGATTTATTGCTTTTGTTCATGTTCCCTCTTAGAAAAACAAAAGTTGGATGATAATAGTAAAAAGTATACTTTTATAGGGTACGGTGAGAAAAATAAGGCTTATCAATTTTATAATCCTGGTACTAACTCTCTTGTGATAAAACATTATGCCATTTTTTATGAGCATGAAGCCTTAGACTCCAGAAACAAAAAAAGCATCATCTCCTGTGCTAGATCATGTGCCTATAGAAGCAGATTATGATAACTCCAGTGAAAGATCTATCAACACTGGGAGTACATCTTCTCCTCAGTCTTCATATGAGTTCTCTAAGAAAAACTCCACCTAGAAGAATGAGGTCGCTGGCAGATATTTATGAGAGATGCAAGTTTGCTCAAGTACTAGAACCCCACGACTTTGATGAAGCAGTAAAATCAAAAGACTAGTGCAAAGCTATGGATGAAGAAATTGCAATGCTAAAGAAAAATCGTACTTGAAAATTAGTTAACCTTCCATCAAGCAAAGAGGCAATTGATTTCAAATGGATCTACAAGATCAAATACAAATCAGATGGTATAGTGCAGAAACTTAAGGTAAGGCTTATAGCAAAAGTATACCTACAACAACCAGATATCGACTTTATTGAAACCTTTGCTCCAGTAGTAAGATTTGATACTGTTAGAACTATTTTATTTTTAGTTGTACAAAATAAGTGGAAAGCTTTTCAATTTGATATAAAATCTACTTCTCTTCATGGTTATTTGGATGAAGAAGTTTATGTTGAGCAGCCTAGGGATTATGAACTTTATGGCTAAGAAAAAAAAGTGTATAAGTTAAAGAAGGCATTTTATGGACTTAAGTAGGCACCTCGAGCATGATACGACAGAATTGACTCATACTTCATACAGAATAGATTTCAAAGAAGTCATAATGAGCCCATACTTTGTGTGAAGACTAAGGGTATCCAAATTCTAATAGTTTGCTTATATGTTGATGACTTGATTTATATTGAAAATAATAATTAGTTAATTGATGATTTTAGAAGAAGTATGATTGGAGAATTTGTAATGATTGATCTTGGATGTCTGATGAGTTATTTTCTTGGCATTGGGGTGAAACAAATTGAAAATAAAATTTTTATCTGTCAGAAAAAATACATTTATGATATGCTTCAGAAATTCAATATGAAAAATTGCAATCTACTACAAAATCCCATGGCCACAAATATGAAATTTTTCTTAAATGATGGAGAAGAAAAGTTAAAAGCAATCTTTACAGAAGCTTGATAGGAAGTTTGCTTTATGTTAGACATACTCAGCTTGATATATCTTTTGCACCATCATTATCATCAAGATTCAAGCAAAGTCTAGGAAAAATATACTGGGGTGTGGCAAAGAAAATTCTAAAATATCTAAAGGGCACTATTGACCATGGATTGTGGTACACTAATACTAATGATCTTTTATTTTTTGGTTGCTCTGATAGTGATTGGACAGGTTTAGTTAATGATTGAAAAAGTACTACAGGATTTGTCTTTAATATCGGCTCGGAGCAATATGCTGGTCTTCTAAAAAGCAACACTCGATGGTATTTTTATCTTCAGAAGTTGAGTGCGTAGTGGTGATTGCAGTAGCTTGTCAAGCTATTTGGAGAGGTGTATTCTAATAGATTTAAAGCATGACCTGAAAGAGCCAACTACAATTTTTTATGACGGTCAATCAATAATTGCTATTGCAAAGAACCCAGTCCATCATAGCCACATGAAGCACATCGAATTATGACACCACTTCACCGGAGAGTAGATTAATAATGGTATCATTGAGTTGATTTATTGCACTACGGAGAAGCAACTTGTAGATATTTTTACCAAACCGTTACCATTGGAGAAGTTCTCCTTTTATCAAGAAAAGCTCGGAGTCAAGGATGTCAGCATTATAGGAGAGTGTTAGGAATTAATGCATGACAAAATAATTTTCTTTTGTAAGAGGAATACTCTAGAATTATTCTCTTCTTGATTTGGTAGAAAATTATCTTGGTTTAATAATTTTTTTTTGTAAAAGGATTCTCATAATTTGGTAAAAACTTACCTTTGTTTGATTTATTTTCTACTTAAGAAGCAAGTAATTTACTTAGGTTGCAAGTTATTAGGGCTTATAAATAACCCCTATGATTGAATTTGAGATCATCTCCAAGAAGTAAATAAAGTATTTTCTTTTAATCTTTGCTGCTCCTCAATTATTATGTCTTTCATTTTTTTTCCTCCCTTATTCTATTTAGCATAACAATACTATAAGATGTTAATGTTAAAATATAAAATATGAATTAAGGTCTATGGGTTTCAATAACACTACAACAAAATAAGTTATTAGCGATAAAAAATTTTCATCGTTAATAATCTATTTTCGATGCTAATAATTATTAGCGATGAAATATTCATCGTTAATTATTCATTGTAAATAATCACATTATTGATAATATTTTACGATGAAATATATTTTATGATGAAAAAAATATTTCATCGCTAATAAATAGTATTTATGATGAATAATTTTTATCGTTAAAATATTTTTATCAAAAAATTTTAATCATAAAAAAAGTATTTGCAATGAATTATAACATCACTAAAAAATAAAATATTAATAGTGATAAAAATTTTTTCATCGCTATTAATTTAATTAAAATATTTTCTGAAATAAAATTTTTAGTGATGAAAAATTTTCATCACAAAAAAATATTTTTTGCAATGAAAATTTTTTAATGCTATTAATTTAATAAAAAAAATTTTAAAAAATAAAATTAAATAATATTAGCGATAAAAATCTTACATCATAAATAAGGTAATTTTTGATAAAAATTTTCATCACTAATAATTATTTGCAATGAATAATTGTTCGTCGCTATTAATTATATATAAAATTTTAATAATTTTATATTTATTGAAAAATTAAATTATCATACTAAAATATTTTTGGTGACCAATATTTCATCGAGAATAATTCAATCACTAATAATTTAATCATATTTTTTTAAAAAATAATTTATGAATATATTTTTTAATTTATATCTATAATAATTTTTATAAATTAAAAAAATTAAAATAAAAAATTTATATAATAAATAGATAAATAAATTTTATTATTTTATTATATTAAATTAAAATTATAAAAAATTTTAAATAAAAATAAAAAAAATATAAAGAAGTCGTCAAGTGTCGGCATCTAAAGAACGAGCTGGAAAAGGAGAGCGCTCGAAAGAGCTCAGACCGGTCTGCGCTGTCTCATCAACTGTATCGTCTGCTCCATCTGCGTCATCTACTCCATCATCTGGATCTGGAGCTGCCGATACTCGTCGATGCTTGTAGCCAACTTCTGAGCTAGCTGCTCAGCCTGCTGTCGATCCACGATAATTTACCTCCACACCTCCATCAGTCGAGCCTCGCACGCAGAATGGATGTTAGTCCTAGATGAGCGTGACGATAAGAGAGCAGTAATCCCATACCCTAGACTCTTAAAATAATAAAATCTCGTACCAAATATTTGATCATAGATCTCATCATCTGTGGATACGGTCGAGTCCTCAAGGATAGGCTGGGATCTCATGTTTGTCATATGGTCTTGAAAATTAAAGTTATAGCTATTTTAATTTTATAATAAAAATTAAACTGTGAATGAAAAAATAATTAAAAAACTTACAAAGAGCTCCTCGCTCCCCGTCGTCCACTCCCCTGACCGTCGCTAGTAGGTCCGCTAGTAGATATTGATCCTACCATAAAGCTCGCCACTCTCAGCATCTCTCTATAATTTGAGAATTAATTAAAAAAAAATTAAATAACTATAGAATTATATGCTAATTAAAAATTTAAAATTACCTACCATGTGCTCCATGTGACGAGTGAACGACCTTGAACTCTCACAATATGGTACGGTCTGTCTCACTCGGTTCACGACATTCTGGGCACATCTTCTCTGTACAGTTATCAGTCAAATTAGTAGATAATAAATTTAATTTAAGAATAAATAATTTCATTATTATACTCTAAAAAAAGAAGAAGTTTGGATGTGTAACCTGATATGCCGGATCTTCGTAATACCGACATATGATAGTCCAGTCATCCATAGTGATGCTGTCATAGGACTGCTGCCGCACTGCCTCCTCCCCATGATCCTGCATTATATGGTACCAATACTGATACATGTAATGGCAATAATCTCTGAAACACAATGATAAATGAGTGTCCACGGCTCGCCTCACACGATCCTCCTTAAAATCAATAATATCGAATACACCCTGTCAATAACAAATATTAAAAGAATACTATACAAATTAAATATTCATAATATAATTTATTTTACTTGTAAGTGGGTGTACAAAATTTTTTTCTGAGTCGGTAGAATGTGACGCCAATCGAAGAGCGTCACGGAGGTATAGCTGCGGCATATGATGCCCAACTCAGTCTGCCACAGCTCGCACTATCCCCTAATGGGCCTGGTGTAGTCGGCTGGTATCTCGATACGGAGACACTGTCATGAGTGCTCACATCTCCAATGCTCTAGAGTGAGATTCTTCAATGGACCTCGCCCTCGCCTCACTACAGATGAAGACTGACCTGAAACAACAATAAATAAATCATTAGTATGATAGCTATCCAAATAAAAGAATCAAATTTTATTATATAAAAAGATAATAATACCACTCAGGCCCATCTCACTCGGACCCGCCTCACTGGGATCCGCCTCACTAGGACTTGTCGGTGCAAGACCCTCTGACAATGGAGTCGGTGCGACAATGGAGATCGATGAAAGTGCCTCAACCTCTGGGCTAGACTGTGAATGCAAACATCACCATCTGTCTTCTGGTGCCGTATCTGTAATAATTGATATATAAATAACTATAATATTGAATAATAATAATAAAAAATAAATAATATTCTAATGAATACAATTATATTGCATATTATTATGGCAAGAGAAGATTGAACGAAGAATATAGATCTACTCATCAATATTTATATCTTTCTCGATGTGTAGATCTTCCTCCGAATCATAATAATCGATATATATGTCATCTTCTATCTCATCATTATTTATGAACTGATCGTCGTCCTCCGACTCATCAAGATTAAATACAAAATTAGCTTCAACTTTGTTGGACAGCAGATCAATCCTATTCAAAGGTGTCGTTACATGTTCTTCATCAACCAAAAGTCGGCTAATATTTATTCTTCTTGCTGAAAAGCTTCCTTTTCATGTAACTCTAAATTTTTATCCAACTCTAATTGGGTTGGTATGTCATATACGCCTCTAGGTATTATTTTTTGTATAATATATCAATTATCTCGATACTTTAGATCCTTCAGAATATGATTTCGGAAGTCTCTCTCCATCAGAAAGAGCTGCTTTAATCAATGTCAAAGTTTGATCAAATGACTTTTGACTCCATCGGTTCATGATTTTAATATGAAATAATTTTATTAAAAATTCTAACTTGCAAAATTTTGTACAATTTGGATAGAGTGGCTCTCGTGCATCTCTTACAAGCTTTGCAAACTGTTCAGAAGTCCCTTCTACCTCAAGCCGAATATTATGCTCATGATCAGAATTGCTTTCAGATACAGTAATACTCATGCGTATATTTGAACAAGCACCCTGATATAAATTATCTAATAATTCTCCTATACCACTATGTTCGACAGGTCTAGCAGCATCACTATCATCTTCAGTATTGTCATCGTCATGCACCACTTCATTCGGATCACCCTCCCTATGCCATATCCAACAAATATATTTCTTATCCATACCATAATGTAGCGATGCTCCTCAACAAGTGTTATGTGACGATATATCAAATTGACACATCTCTTGCATGGATACTTTATCTGACTAGTACTGTCAGCCTTATGCCGTGCAAACTCAATAAAATCTCGAACTTCTTTTTGATATTCAAGTAAAAAATATCTCTAGTATTCATTCAATTTTTGTTGATATCCATCTAACAACAAACACAAAATCATTAACAACCAAAAAAAGGTTCAGTGATATTTTGGATCCCGATTTGAATTTTAGACTGAATCACGATCTGAATTTCGATAAAAATTTTGATCCGAATCCAAACACAGATTACTTTATACAAAACAACATATATTAAAAAATACAGACTGAATAGTAGCATAAAAGATATCCTTCCATCAATTTAATGAAGTAAAAATGCATGATCCTATCCATTTCAAATCATTACTAACAGATGGGGTCCTATCCCTTTCAGAAAAGTAATAATCTTATTATTATTATTAGTAGATATTTCATCTTATTTTTATAAAAATTTCAGCAGCATCTCTCCATGGTTCTCCCAATATATGATGTGAATATGGTGCCTACGCACCCTATCCACTATATACTCGGAGAATAATGGACAGATAACTACTGAATACCACATAATAAAATAAAATATTAACTATTAACAATAATAATATTATTATTTTTTTAAAAAGTTTGAATACGGAATATCCAAGAGTCAATCTCAATGAAGATCAACTCTTGAACGAAAATCTATGGCTTAATGCAATTTAACTACCATCTTTGAACATGCATTCGAAGATGAATTTTTAATTTATCAAAAAAGAATAACTCCATATTAAAATTTTTTCATTAAAAATTTCAATAAAGTTTTCTCTAAAATAAAAATACTTTTTATATTTAATTATAATTTCAGCAGCATACAAAACAGCACATAAAATAATTAAATTATAATAAGTAACAACAATGTGTATTATGTTAGTGAAAAAATAATTAATAAAATAATTAAATAATTTCAACAGTAATACTAAAAAATAATATATAATAAATATAATTAATCAAATAATTAATCAAATATTTTTTTCAACCCCATCTCCCCCGGTCACCCCCTCCCCGGCCCCATCCCCATCGGCTCCGGCCGCATCCCCACCGGCCCCGACCGCATCCCCACTGGCCTTGGCCTCATCCCTATCGGCTCGGCCCGGCCCCATCCTCGTCGGCCCCCCGATGGCCCAAGAAAACACCAAAAAAAAAACATACCGACGGTGGACGCAGGCGCCGCCGGCCCATCCCCACCGGCCCTGGCCTCATCCCCGCCGGCCCGACCCCATCCCCGTCGGCCCGACCCGACCCCATCCCCGCAGGCCCCGGCCTCATCCCCGCCGGCTCGGCCCCATCCCCGTCGGCCCCTCAGTGGCCCAAGAAAATACCAAAAAAAAAAATTAACGGTAGCGGATGCAGGCACCGCCGGCCCCAGCCCCATCCCCGTTAGCCCCCCAGTGGCCCAAGAAAACATCAAAAAGAAAATTTACTGACGGCGGACGCAGGCGCCGTCGGCCCGGCCCGACCCAACCCCATCCCCGCCGGCTCGGCCCCATCCCTATCGGCCCCCCAATGGCCCGAGAAAACACCAAAAAAAAAAATTTATCGATGGCGGATGCAGGCGCTGCAGGCTCGGCTCGACCCGGTCGCATCCCCACAGGCCCCGGCCACATCCCCGCCAGCCCCCCATCCCCGACAGCCCACCGGTGGCTCGAGAAAACACCAAAAAAAAAAAACCTTACCTTACCGGTGGATGGTGACGACGACGGTGACGGCGGGCAGCGGATGCAACGGGGAGAGGGGGCAGAGTAGTGAGGGGGAGGGGGGACCAGTTTCGTGCGAAACCGGGGGGGAGGGGAAGAAAATGGATTTCGAGATGAGATTTGACGGGACGTGACTTATTAGCGATGAAAATTTTCATCGCTAATAATTTATTTTCATCACTAATAATTGTATAAAAAATATTATTTACGATGAAAAAAAATATTTCATTGCTAATAATGTTATTAACGATGGAAAAAATTTTCGTCTTTAATAATTTCCATCAAAAAAAATATTTTCTGCTAAAAAAGTTTTCCTACCAAAAAAAAGTTATTTGCGATGAAAAGTTTTGAATCGTTAATTATGTTATTAGTGATGGAAAAATACTTTCATCGCTAATAATTATTGAAAAAAAATTATTTTTCCATAAAATTTGCAACGAAAATAAACATGAGCCATGTAATGCAATTTAACTCTTTAGTTGATGGGTCTTCCATAGAAAGTTTATATATATATTTATATAACCAAATTAGGATCAGAAAATAAATATGAGCCATGTGATGCAACTTAACTCCTTAGTTGGTGGGTCTTCCATAGAAAATTTATATATATATATATATATATAGCCAAGTTAAGATCAGATCGACAATATTTGGACTCAGATATGATCATATCAAAATTTTGTAATAGAAGTTCTAAATTAATGATTCAAGCCATTAAATGTGATCTAATATCTCAAAGTTGCTTGCACATAAAAAGTCATATGATTTCTAATCCTTAACTTATGTATCTACGAGTCAAAAATTGAATAGTCCAAATAAAATTAAATTAGATATTTTTTTTGATTATTTGATACATAGGTTAGGGATCTTCAAATCATATAATATTTTTGTATACAAGCAGTTTTGAAATAGTAGATTATATCCAATGATTTGGATCATTGATATAGGATTTCTGTTGTTTAATTTTGATTTAATCAGATCTAAACATATATATATTGCTTTGAAAGGATAAATACTTTGTAATCCTTACTGGCTTCTAAAGATTTCATGATAGGTACCTTAAGTATTCATGAGTGGTCTTTGCCTCTAAAGATCCCACCATAGGTACCTCTGAAGCGAAAATTTAGTGTAGGGGCAAAATAGTAATTTTAAAACTTTTTCAAAATTACTATTTTACAGTGAAATTATTAATTAATCTCATTAATTAATACTAATTAACCCTACACTAAGATCTAAATATGATACAACAGCATGTATTTAAATTTGAAATTCAAATTTGAATCAGTAAACGTTTTACAGTACTGTGTTCAGAACACATCACCTTTTGCGGGTAGTCGATCACCGCAATCTGATCACCGTCGGGGGGCTCTGATCATCACGTCACAGCCACACAAATGTCTGGCCTCTGCAGATCGTCCACACGAAGCTCCCGTCTGATCAGCTCCTCACGAATGCTAGTTCGTGATTTCACCCTTTTGATGGCAGATATTGATCGAACTCCTTCGATCGATGTGTGCCGACTTCTCGGATACTCTGGATCATCTGCACAGTTGCTTGAGAGGCTGATGGATCTCTCTCTGAAATTTGGTGGACTCACGACACTCGTGGCACACCAATCTCACTTCCCGAACCCTAGGTAGAAACCCTAGGGTACACACCAAAAACCCTGCGCCCAATTTTCTCTCTTTTCTTTCTTTTTCTCTCGGAAGGTTTTGGACCTTCACCTTGCGCAGAAGCCTTCCTCACACCTCAAAGTTTCTCTCCTAAAATTTCTACGCACGTCCCACCTTTCTCCTCTTTTTAAAACAACGTCGAACGTGTCTTATCCGCGTGAGAGAATAAAGACAAGAGGTTACACATTTGAATTCAAATCAAATTTGAATTCAAACGAAAACCAACTTATCCCTATCCTTTAGGGCGTGAGAAGAGAAGGGGCGTGGCTCTTTGTGCATGGAAAATATTTCATGAGAAACCTTTTCTCGTGTAAGTAATGTGGCGCACAAAATAGATAAGGATGAAAGGGCAAGTGATAAGTTATCCATTCAAATTCAAACATGCTTTGAATTTGAATGGCTAACTAATTATTTTATCCATCCATATGGCGCACAAATGAGGGCGTGGGGAAGGGTTTTGCGTGAGAAAAATTTTATGAGAAGTTTCTTCTCGTGAATTCAAATGGGTGCAAGGAAGTTGGGTGTCGCAGGGAATTTAAAACAAGGTGGTTTGATTCAAATTGAGCCAACCTAATCTAAATAGGTTAAGCATAATTAGAATAGATTAAACCCAACATAATTAGGCTTAATTAGGCTCAATAAAATCCTAATTAAATCAGAAATTAACTAAGCCTAACCCCTGATCAAATCAGGGACTAAACCACCTTAGCGATTAGGTCAACATTTAACCTAATCGGGTCAATCCAAACTGAATCCAATTCAATTGGATTTGATCCAAAAATAATTACTCAATCAAATTGAGTTAATTAGCGATCAAATCACTAATTAAACCTCTCATAAATATTGAGTCCAAATCCGATGGGCAATCAGGCATCAGAGACCATCGATATGAAACCCTGATCAAAGAATTCAAATTTCAAATTCAAAATTTGAAATTCAAAATTTTGACCCCGGTACCCAAAATGTGTGAAACTCATGATCAGAGAATCCTAATTCTCAATCATAGAGTTTCAGACAGATAAGACTCATAATCAGCCATCAGATCAGAAAGGAACCTCTAATGTGTGTGACCCCGCAGGTTCGAACCTAAATCGGTAGCACAGGAACCAATTCCTGTACTAATCGAAGTGACCATCTAGCAATGGTACCCGACGACCGGATAGGTTGAATAATCGCAATCGCAATATTCAGAACCTACGTGAATATGGTTACCGTATAATTCATCCCTTTTGACCCCTGTGTTTAGGACGACTCAGGGTTAAACTGTCAACCCTGATGATATCATCCGAATCGTGCTCAACTCAATTAGTCCTGTGACTCCTCACTAGGACTACCCTGGCCAAGGTTTTGCTAAATTAAAATACGACTGTACACAGCTCCTAAACTGGAGTGGTCAATCCCATCTTGACACACGCACCGACAAGTCAAGTACTTGACTACACCCAGCAACCTTCCGTCACTGAATTAGAAATTCAGGTAGTCCAGTGCCTAAGTGCAGTGAGTTGTTTGCAAGTCACCGTGGCGGTCTCAGCTCGGAGGGACATTTATACCCATATCCCATCGGAGCAAGTCTTGACAGCAGAAATAGCTCCGGAGTTGGTCACGTTTAGTGCAGATGTACCATTACATCTCACCTGTATGCCATATCAGTGTCTCCACACTCTTTGGTTATGAGGACAACCAACCCATATGGCACACAACGACCTATGCTCGATAAACGTTGTCGTCCTTGGTAACAACGTATCATTTGGTCACGAACATGTTTAAAGACTAAGCGACAAATCCTCCTTTGTCGAGTCTAAATAGTCCTAAGGACTTCACCACAACACAGGAGTTCATTAGAAGATGAAACATTTGTGATGAAAAAAATATCAAAATAACTTTTATTTATTTATAATTTATGTACTAATACAAAAAGGAGCACAACCGTCAACAGGCTGACGATTGGCTTTGGGACACTATTCCCAACAATCTTCCACTTGGCCTAAAGCCTATCGGTGCAGTATCTAATACCCATCTTCGACTTATAGTCGTTGAACTCCTTCACCGTAATGGCTTTAGTGAATGGGTCGACCAGGTTCTCCTTTCCGTCGATCTTCTGAAGATCGACGTCACCTCGATCCACGATCTCCCGGATGAGATGGTAGCGGCGCAGAATATGCTTCGTCCGCTGGTGTGCCTTTGGTTCCTTCGCCTGAGCAATGGCTCCAGAGCTGTCGCAGTAGAGCAGAACTGGACCAACAAGGGAGGGTGCTACTCCGAGCTCGGTGATGAATTTTCTCAGCCACACCGCTTCTTTGGCAGCATCTGATGCAGCAATATACTCCGCCTCGCATACTGAATCAGCCACAGTGTGCTGCTTGGAACTCTTCCAGCAGACAGCCCCACCATTAAGGGTAAAAATAAATCCTGACACACTCTTGCTATCATCGCGATCAGACTGGAAACTAGAGTCTGTAAATCCTATAAGTCTCAAGTCCGATTCACCATATATAAGCCACTAGTCCTTAGTATTTCTTAAATACTTCAGGATGGTTTTAACAACCTTCCAGTGATTCTCTCCTGGATCAGATTGGTATCTACTCACTACCCCTAGTGAGTATGCCACATCTGGTCGTGTACATGTCATGGCGTACATGATAGATCCCACTGCCGAAGCATATGGAATCCTACCCATACACTCTCTCTCTTGAGGTGTTGTCGGACAATCCCTCTTCGAGAGAGAAATTCTATGGTCTATCGGTAGATAGCCTTTCTTGAAATTTTTCATGTTGAACCTTTTCAGCATAGTATCAATGTACGTGGACTGGGATAAGCCAAGCAACTTTTTGGATCTATCCCTATAGATCCTCATCCCTAGGATGTAGGAAGCTTCTCCCAGATCCTTCATGGAGAACTGTGACGATAGCCAAATCTTTATTCCCTGTAATACAGGGACATCATTCCCGATTAAGAGAATGTCATCCACATACAATACAAAAAATACTACTACTGGACCATTAGCCCACTTATAAATGCAGGGCTCTTCTCCATTCTTAACGAAGCCATACGTTTTGATCGTCCTATCAAAACGTATGTTCCAACTTCGAGATGCCTGCTTAAGTCCATAAATGGACTTCTGTAGCTTGCACACCTTAGACTCATCTGTGGATGTGAACCCTTCAGGTTGTATCATATACACCTCTTCGTCCAGCTCTCTGTTTAGGAAAGCTGTCTTCACATCCATCTGCCAGATTTCATAGTCCAGATGGGCAGCTATCGCAAGCATAATCCGAATGGATTTGAGCATTGCCACAGGAGAAAATATCTCGTCATAGTCTATACCATAACATTGATGATATCCCTTGGCAACCAGACGGACTTTATAGGTCTCCACCTTTCCGTCTGTGCCCCTCTTCCTTTTGAAGACCCACTTACACCCTATGGGTTTTACTCCTTCGGGTGGGTCAACCAATGTCCACACATCGTTGACCTTCATGGACTCCATTTCGGATTTCATGGCCTCTAGCCATTTCTCAGAGTCAGATCTCTGCATTGCATCCATGTAGGTGATCGGATCTTCATCATTTTCATCAAGTTTGACAGGATCACCATCCTGGACCAAGAAACCATAGTATCTGTCTGGTTGATGTGGTACTCTACCAGACCGCCTTAAGGGTGCATAATCAATGGGCTCCGGATCTGATCTAATCAAATCCGGTTCAAGTTCAGTAATATGTGTCAGTTTTTTCACCTGTCGAACTTCGTCAAGTTCGACTTTAGAGGCAACAGTTCCTTCACTAAGGAACTCCTTTTCTAAAAAGATTGTCTTAAGGCTGACAAACACCTTTTGCTCATCAGCAAGGTAGAAATAATATCCTTTGGTCTCTTTTGGGTACCCTATAAAATTACACTTGTCAGACCTAGGTCCAAGCTTGTCTGTAATTAAACGTTTAACATAAGCCGGACACCCCCAAACCCTAAGGTGCGAGAGTACTGGCTTACGTCCTATCCATATCTCATATGGCGTTTTGGCTACAGACTTACTCGAAACTCTATTTAGAAGGTAACAAGCCAATTCGAGCGCATATCCCCAGAGGAAGATCGGCAGACCAGCAAACCCCATCATGGATCGAACCATGTCTAACAGGGTCCGATTCCTCCTTTCAGACACACCATTATGCTGTGGTGTTCGAGGAGGAGTCCACTGAGAGAGAATCCCATTCTCTCCTAGATACGTCAGAAACTCATTGGAAAGGTATTCACCTCCTCGATCAGATCAAAGAGTTTTAATACACTTTTTAGTTTATTTTTCTACCTCATTTCGAAATAGTTTGAACATTTCAAATGATTCCGACTTATACTTCATTAAATAGACATACCCATACCTAGATAGGTCGTCTGTGAAGGTTATGAAGTAGAAAAATCCACCTCTTGCACTTGAGCTCATGGGTCCACATACATCAGAATGTACCAGACCTAAGAGTTCACTGGCTCGCTCACCTTTTTCAGTAAAAGGTGACTTGGTCATCTTCCCAAGAAGACAGGACTCACAGGTTGAAAGTGATTCACAATCACTAACTTCAAGAATTCCTTCTTGAGCCAACCTGTTTATCCTGTTCTTATTGATATGACCTAGCCTACAGTGCCAAAGGTAGACTTCTGACACATTATCTATTCTAGAGCGTTTATCGAATTTTTGAACCACATTAACAGGCTGTGATAGTAAGTAAATTCTATTATTTAATTATCCAACAAATATTGTAACACCATTCAAAATGATATTGTAAATATTTTTTTTTATTAAAAAATCATAACCGTACATGGCCAAAAGGCCTACAGAAATAATATTTAATAAAAAACTTGGACAATAGTGACATTCACTCAGAATTACATTACGAGAATTGATTACAAGACTCATGATTCCTAAAGCTAGAACTAGAACTTTGCTTCCATCTCCAACATTTAGGAACCTCTCGCCTTCATCAAATCTCCTACTGACCTACAGACCCTGCATCGAATTACAAATATGATAAGGGCTTCCGGTATCCAATACCCAGGCAGTAGTATCACAAATCGAAAAGTTGCAAGGAGTTATCATATAATTACCTTGCTTCTTCTTTGGCCTGTTCGGGTCCAGGGAGGCAATGTATTGAGGACAGTTCCTCTTCCAATACCCGTGCTTCTTGCAAAAGAAGCACTCCGTCTGGCTCTGATCGTGCTTGCGCTTCTTGGTCTGACCCCGTGCTACTATCCCAGCATGAGATTGCACCTTCTTATTTTTCTTCTTCTTGTTCTTCTTCCCCTTCCCAAAGGGTTGACGACGAGAAGAAGACCCTCCCACTACATTCACCGACTCCTTATGGAGTTGGTGATCCTTCTCAAAGTTCTGTAGCAACCCCAACAATCCGTGGTAGTTTACTGCAGGCTTTGTCATTCGAAAATGAGTAAGAAATGGGAGGAAGGACTTGGGCAAGGAATTAAGGATCGCATCCTTACCGAGCTGCTCGTGCAGAGGAAAGCCCAATTTGCTTAGGCGCTCAATCATCTCGATCATGTACAGTACATGATCAGTGACTGAGGCCCCATCCCTCATTCGAGCATTGAAAATGGCACAACTAGTTTTGTGCCTTTCAACATCATCAGGCGTGCCAAAGGAGTCGTTCAACATTTGAAGCATCTCCTGTGGCTGGGCGTTCTCAAACCTTCGGCTGAACTCGTCATTCATTGCTGCCAGCATAATACATCGAACGGTGGTGCGGTCATTGAGCCACTTCAAGTAAGTGTCTCGGATCGCCTTACTAGCGTTCGGAGCTGGCTCCTCAGGTGCTGGATCCGTTACTACATAAAGGATCCGCTCATACTCAAGGACGATTTTCAATTTTCGATACCAGCTATCGAAATTGGGTCCCATGAGCTTGTCATTATCTAATAATGACCGGAGCGACAGGATAGTGGCCATAGCTGCTTAAAGGAAAACGAGACCTCTATTAGTACATAAATTAATACTAAAGACTTGGATTTTAGTCTAAAGTTTTCCCAATATTTTTACGAACTGGTAGCCTCATCCTCCAATTCGAGGAATTACTTTAATTCCTTAATGGGTACTAGAATCCACACAGACTACACACGAGCCCAACTTTGGTTGGTCAACCCATGTGCATCTATGGATAGGTTCTTAACCAGTTGTTTCTCTAAACAACTTCTAGTAATTGATTTTGCCCCAGAACCTAATCAGTAGGCTTTGGCCTCCACTGAAAAGATCTGGTTAGGTCCAACCATTAACATGACTTAATTTAGTGAATCGGACCAATAAATGATCAAGCCCGACTTTGGCCGGCCAACCTAACCACCATCAGAAAGACTCAATCAAATTATCATATTATGAATAATAATTCCATTAGCCAATGAGCACCAGGCCTTTGGGCCTCCAATGATCATTGAACTAATGGACTCATTATCACTCACTTAATGGGAGGCTATGACTTAGTTATCATTATAACTTAATCATTTTAGGGACTTAATAATTTTGAGGATTTTATTAAAGAATAGTAGAGAAGAAATCATCCAGCCAATTTCAATCCTCCCACTGACTTCATCAAGTCAGATTAAAAAAGGATTTAATTAAAGCTGGCATTAGGAGCACCTAAATCAGTCACACTGATTTACCTAATGACATGGGTGAGCTCTAATCACCAAGTGATCTAATCAAAATCTAACTTACCAGATTGGCCAGGTAAGTGAGATCAGTGGTGGAGATTTGCCATTAACTCGTCAATGATCGAATCAATGCGAGTAGCTCCCGCTTAAGAACCACTGGTCAAAACTGCCAAACTTACCTTAGACACCAACCGGTTCATTAGTTTTAATTTTGATCAACTTAGTAAATAGGGCTCCACCGCGTAGCCATGAATTAAGTCCATCTTGGTCTAGTTAAAGACATGGACCCATTCAACTACAACTATTGAAGTTGAGTCTAGAGTATCCTTGACCTAATCTAATTCAACTTTTGATTAGATTTGACCAATTACTCCATTTAGTCCATTTTTTAAGCTAACCTTAGGTCTAACCCAATTATGGACCTAATTCATCTAACCCATTGACCCACAAGTTTATGCAATTGTCTTAGGTCTTAATTCACAATTCTAGACCTACTAGACAACACTTAATTCTTTTAATTAAGTACTTGGGCTGATGGGTCAGGGTTTGGTATTTCGAAAATAATTTTTAAATTTTAAAGATTTTATTTTCTGTTCACCAAATGTGTTAACTCATTTCACAAACGGGTCAGCACATTTCATAAACAGCAATTCTATTGCTCATTTCATAACAGAAAATAACTCAAAATAAATCATAATTTTTTTTTTAGATCTAATCTAACACATATATGATAAATTTCTTAATTAAGTCCTTTCGCTGCTTCATCGGCATGGGATATAATTGCATGCTTCACTCCTACCGCCATAGGAGACCCCATCGAATGAGAAGAGAGGGCCTTTAAACTTTACTTTTCTCCTATGACCGGACGGCCATGGCAACCAACCCAATTAGATTACTTGCTACTTGGATCAAGTATATCTAAATATACCAATTTCAAAATTTAAATTTTGAATTTCAAATTTTAAATTTCAAATTTTAAATTTCAAATTTGAGATTTCAACCAAATTTCGAATTTCCAATCTTTAAATTTTAAATTTTGAATTTTGAATTTCAAATTTTAAATTTCGAATTTTAAATTTTAAATTTCAAATTTGAGATTTCAACCAAATTTTAAATTTCAAATTTTGAATTTTGAATTTTAAATTTCAAATTTTGAATTTCAAATTTCAAGTTTCAAATTTGAGATTTCAACCAAATTTCAAATTTTAAATTTTGAATTTCAAATTTGAAACTTCTAACAATTTTCAAATTTTAAATTTCAAATTTCAAATCTTTTTGAATTTTGAATTTTGAAATTTGAATTTCAAATTTAAACTTATAGATTACACCTTAATCTATGCATGCATATGTATATCATATTCTAGAACTATGCTCTGATACCATTTGAAGCGAAAATTTAGTGCAGGGGCAAAATGGTAATTTTAAAACTTTTTCAAAATTACTATTTTACAGTGAAATTATTAATTAATCTCATTAATTAATACTAATTAACCCTACACTAGGATCTAAATATGATACAACAGCATGTATTTAAATTTGAAATTCAAATTTGAATCAGTAAACGTTTTACAGTACTATGTTCAGAACACATCACCTTTTGCGGGTAGTCGATCATCGCAATCTGATCACCGTCGGGGGGCTCTGATCATCACGTCACAACCACACAAATGTCTGGCCTCTGCAGATCGTCCACACGAAGCTCCCGTCTGATCAGCTCCTCACGAATGCTAGTTCGTGATTTCACCCTTTTGATGGCAGATATTGATCGAACTCCTTCGATCGATGTGTGCCGACTTCTCGGATACTCTGGATCATCTGCACAGTTGCTTGAGAGGCTGATGGATCTCTCTCTGAAATTTGGTGGACTCACGACACTCGTGGCACACCAATCTCACTTCCCGAACCCTAGGTAGAAACCCTAGGGTACACACCAAAAACCCTGCGCCCAATTTTCTCTCTTTTCTTTCTTTTTCTCTCGGAAGGTTTTGGACCTTCACCTTGCGCAGAAGCCTTCCTCACACCTCAAAGTTTCTCTCCTAAAATTTCTACGCACGTCCCACCTTTCTCCTCTTTTTAAAACAACGTCGAACGTGTCTTATCCGCGTGAGAGAATAAAGACAAGAGGTTACACATTTGAATTCAAATCAAATTTGAATTCAAACGAAAACCAACTTATCCCTATCCTTTAGGGCGTGAGAAGAGAAGGGGCGTGGCTCTTTGTGCATGGAAAATATTTCATGAGAAACCTTTTCTCGTGTAAGTAATGTGGCGCACAAAATAGATAAGGATGAAAGGGCAAGTGATAAGTTATCCATTCAAATTCAAACATGCTTTGAATTTGAATGGCTAACTAATTATTTTATCCATCCATATGGCGCACAAATGAGGGCGTGGGGAAGGGTTTTGCGTGAGAAAAATTTTATGAGAAGTTTCTTCTCGTGAATTCAAATGGGTGCAAGGAAGTTGGGTGTCGCAGGGAATTTAAAACAAGGTGGTTTGATTCAAATTGAGCCAACCAATCTAAATAGGTTAAGCACAATTAGAATAGATTAAACCCAACATAATTAGGCTCAATAAAATCCTAATTAAATCAGGAATTAACTAAGCCTAACCCCTGATCAAATCAGGGACTAAACCACCTTAGCGATTAGGTCAACATTTAACCTAATCGGGTCAATCCAAACTGAATCCAATTCAATTGGACTTGATCCAAAAATAATTACTCAATCAAATTGAGTTAATTAGTGATCAAATCACTAATTAAACCTCTCATAAATATTGAGTCCAAATCCGATGGGCAATCAGGCATCAGAGACCATCGATATGAAACCCTGATCAAAGAATTCAAATTTCAAATTCAAAATTTGAAATTCAAAATTTTGACCCCGGTACCCAAAATGTGTGAAACTCATGATCAAAGAATCCTAATTCTCAATCATAGAGTCCCAGACAGATAAGACTCATAATCAGCCATCAGATCAGAAAGGAACCTCTAATGTGTGTGACCCCGCAGGTTCGAACCTAAATCGGTAGCACAGGAACCAATTCCTGTACTAATCGAAGTGACCATCTAGCAATGGTACCCGACGACCGGATAGGTCGAATAATCGCAATCGCAACATTCAGAACCTACGTGAATATGGTTACCGTATAATTCATCCCTTTTGACCCCTGTGTTTAGGACGACTCAGGGTTAAACTGTCAACCCTGATGATATCATCCGAATCGTGCTCAACTCAATTAGTCCTGTGACTCCTCACTAGGACTACCCTGGCCAAGGTTTTGCTAAATTAAAATACGACTATACACAGCTCCTAAACTGGAGTGGTCAATCCCATCTTGACACACGCACCGACAAGTCAAGTACTTGACTACACCCAGCAACCTTCCGTCACTGAATTAGAAATTCAGGTAGTCCAGTGCCTAAGTGCAGTGAGTTGCTTGCAAGTCACCGTGGCGGTCTCAGGTCGGAGGGACATTTATACCCATATCCCATCGGAGCAAATCTTGACAGCAAAAATAGCTCCGGAGTTGGTCACGTTCAGTGCAGATGTACCATTACATCTCACCTGTATGCCATACCAGTGTCTCTACACTCTTTGGTTATGAGGACAACCAACCCATATAGCACACAATGACCTATGCTCGATAAACGTTGTCGTCCTTGGTAACAACGTATCATTTGGTCGCGAACATGTTTAAGGAGTAAGCGACAAATCCTCCTTTATTGAGTCTAAATAGTCCTAAGGACTTCACCACAACACAGGAGTTCATTAGAAGATGAAACATTTGTGATGAAAAAAATATTAAAATAACTTTTATTTATTTATAATTCATGTACTAATACAAAAAGGAGCACAACCGTCAACAAGCTGACGATTGGCTTTGGGACACTATTCCCAACAACCTCAACAATTCATACATCATTTTATTATGTCAGAATCCACTTATATTTTAGACCATGATTGTAAAGTTATAATATAAGATGGGCAACTAACATAAATGTAAAAGAAAAAATTTAGAGATATAAGTTTGGTTTTGTTTAGAATTGAATGAACAGTACTGTTTGATATTTATATGAGAATGGATTTAGAATTGGGATCTAAATCTTCCAATGAAAAATTATTTAAACTGGATCATGATGTCTAGAATACATATTTGGTGACTTTATTTCAATTTGCTTATCTAATCTGTTATTTTCATCATAAATATATATTATTTATGAAGTAATATTTTTGTCGCAACTAATCTATTATTTTTAAATTTTTAAAATTTTTTAAATATTAGCAATGAAATATTTTCATCATAAAAAAAGGTATTAGCGATGGAAATATATTTTTCTATCACTAGCAATGAAAAATATTTATCGTAAATCATCAAAAATTTTGTGGTGGATAATTAAAATTCTGTCACAAATATGAGATTATTTATGATGTAACTTTTTCGTCGCAACTAATCTTTTATTTTTAAATTTTTAAAACTTTTTAAATATTAGCGACGTAAAAATTTTGTCATAAAAATAGGTTTATTAGTGATGGAAAACCTGTGTTCCATCACAAATAAGCTACTTATTTACGATGAAAATATTTTTACCGCTAATAGTCTAGTTTCTAAAAATTAATTTTTTTTTTATTTTTTCACATATTAGCGATGAAAAATATACGTCGTAAATAATCAAAGATTTTGTAATAAAAAATAAAAATTCCATCATAAATATGAGATTATTTATGATGTAATATTTTCATCATAAATAATCTGTATTTTTTAAATTTTTAAATTTTTAATTTTTTTTAATTATTAGCGATGAAATATTTTCATTGTAAAAATTTTGGTATTAGCGACATAATAATTTTATTTATCGTAAATATGTTAATTATTTACGATAAAAATTATTTCATCGCTAATAGTAGAGTTTTTGAATTTTTAAATTTTTTTATTTTTTCACATATTAGCGATGAAAAATATTCATCATAAATGATGAGTATTTTGCGATAAAAAAATATATTTTCTGTCGTAAATATTTTATTATCTACGATGTAATTTTTATGTCGTAAATAATTTTTAATTTTTAAATTTTTAATTTTTTTTAAATATTACTCACGAAATTTTTATCGTTAATAATTTTTATTTGTGACATAAATATCATTTTCTTCGTAAATAAGATAATTATTTACGATGAAAAATTATGTCGCAAATAATCTTTAATATTCAAAATTTTAAAATTTTTTATTTTTCTTCAAATATTAATGATAAAAATTTTTAGTCGTAAATAATAAATATTTACAATGGAAAATCACTTTTTGTCACAAACACTTGTATTATTTACGATAAAAAAATTTTCATCGATAATATTTAAAAATTTAAAATAAAAATAATATTTTATTATTTATGATGAAAATAATCATCACAAATAAATTATATTTATGATGAATTTTTTTCATTGCTAATATTATTTATTTGTGATGAAAATATAATATCATCGTAAATATTTTTTTATTAACGATGAAAATTTTGAAACGTTGTAAATAATGTTATTTGCTATGAAAATTTTTTTCGTTGTAAAAAAATTTATTGCAAAAATTTTCTTTTCTTGTAATGTAATGATTAAATGATGGGTTTCTTGAAGTCAATGATATCATATGAATTGTGGACTATGTTTGATGATAGCATCAAACTCCTGATTAGTAAATTCCTCAGTCACTATGCTCGATTCCTTGGTGAGTAGCAAGTTACCTTTGGCAGTTACGAAAGAATGAAGCCCAGGAATAATTCGTTGAGAAATTAGAGTCTTTCTCTATCAACTATCGGTGAAATAAGATTATAATATCTATTTGATTCCCCTCAATCACTATGCTCTTTTTTTTATCAGAAAATAATGTGTTTGATTTCCTTTAATCTTTATTTTGATCATGTGGCCAAAGCTTTTCCTAGAGTGAGAGACATGCTTGATGAGAGTCTCTTTTAGGTTAAAAAAAAAAAATCTATAACTAGCGAACTTTGAAATCCAAAAGGCATAACTTGTAGGGGCGGCTGAAGGGCAAGGCCACCGAAGCCCTTGCCTTAGGCCCCCCCCCCAGGAGGCCCCCCGCTCGCGCGCATCCGGCATCGCAGTCCAGCCCCCGCCTCCGGCGTCCCGATCCAGGCGTCCAGCCTTCGCCTCCGACGTCCCGGTCCACCCCCTGGCTTCCATCGGTAAGTTTCTTCATTTTTTTTTGTTTTTCGACACTCCCCCTCCACCCCGGTTGTGCGCCGGGCCGGCGGTCCGCCGGTCCACTTTCGTTTCTCGAAAGCCGGAGCCCGGAAGAAGGCCCCTCTCTGGTTCCGCCTTCGTTTTTAGCTTTAGGCCTCCAAAGATGTTGAGCCGCCCCTGATAACTTGCCCATGATCACTATGTGCCCTGAGCCCATAAGTTTAGCAATCATATCATAGAGCTCAAAACATTACTTAATTTCAAAAAAAAAAAAAAATACCATCTCCATTAAACATAGCATACTTAGGTTAAGGCCTTCAGATGTTTGACATCTTATTTAGCTTTTTGATATAATGGATCTTACTCTCAAACTCTATACAAGCCTACATATAATGACTAGATTAATCGGCATCAAATCTAATGATTCTTCTAAACTTGACAAGCTGTTTGGAATGGTATTTGCTCTCTCTTCCCCTGATTTTTGATACTTCTCTCCCTTTTTTTTCTTCTTCCTTATCTCCCCTTGTGCATATTCATTTTCTTTGATAAAGTGGGTGGACTTTGCCCTCCCCTTCTAGCAAAAGAAAAAATCCACACTACCTTTCTTATCCGAAGCAAATTAAGGGTATGGCATTACAATCTCCAATAATAAGGAATGGTGAAGCAAGAGAACCCCAGAGATTGGGAGGTTGATATTTGAGCTGTTGCGTCCGTTGAGGCAAAGATTCTATGCAAAAGCCAATAAAAGTCACTATTGTTTTCATGACTAAAACAAGTACTCCTACCAGCAAAAGTGAAATTGTCTAATGAGCAGTGATGATTTGAGAGGCAAATAATACCTTCAAAACATCCAATAGAAAGAGGGGGGAAAAAATCCAATGACCATGAACCACCTCCCAACCTACGATAGAATTCTGTAAAATTATTAGATATGTCAGATCTATCATGGATATAGGATGGAACGAATCCACCTAATAATTTCATCCTAGAGTAAAATAAATCTATCTGAGATGATTTCATCCTAGATCCACTATAGACTTGTCCATCTAATAATTTCTCCAAAATTATTTTTGGATTATTTGTCCTAATTAGCCTACTAAAGAACAGGGATTAAAGCTGGCTTAATGCCAGCGCCCATGCTCTTTGACTTCGTATCCTTGTAAAATCCGCCATTTTAGGTGTCATCTTGTAGCAACTCCGATGGTTCTTCAACTTTCTGGATTATTTAAATTTTTTTTTTATTGGAAAAACATCTCTCGTACGTCAGTCGCCGGGCAACTGCCCACCTACATGCAACTGACCGGATTTAATGTCTGGACGGCCCTGATCTACCGACGTTATAAACACGACTTGGGCAAATTCCGTGCCCGTGGGTGGGTCGGTCAGCAGACTAGAATTCCAGCACTCCGACTTCGCCCCTGGACTCCCTCCTACACAACAACAACAAAAAAAAAAAAAAAAAAAGTCTCCCAACACGTACGTAACAGAGAAAACGGAAAACTTCTCCAAGGACAACGTAGAAAATTTTACCGAAATTTCCCACAATGCCCCCAATTCTTCCATTTAACAAACCCCCCCGCCCCCTCGACTCAGCGCCTCATCCCCTTCTCCCTCCTCGCCGCGCTCCCTCTCTCTCTTTCTACTCTCTCCCATTAGATGCCCCAGTTGGACCTCGAGAAATTCGTTTGCGTTGGAAACCGGAAGGTCTTCTGCGAGACCCTGGTCGACGTCGCCGGCGGCGGAGAGCCGAGGCAGAATCCGCCTCTGGCAGCGGTGGAGGACCCGGACAACCTGGCGGGGTCCTTCGAGCGCGAGATCGGTTGGGCGGACCGGAACGCCGTTTATGGTCGGAACGACTCCACCACAGGAAGCACCAATCCCAAGTCCAGCAACGCCCGGAGGGGATCGGCGGCATCGAATTCCCAGCTCGTTTCCACGAATCTCAAGGCGAACACCCCCATCATCGGCCTCCCCGGAAAGATCCAGCACTCCGGCTTCGACGGACGGAACGCCCGCCGGCCGCCGCGGATCCGGATCTTCCCGAAAAAGAAGGCCAGGAGGGCCGAAGGAGGCGGCAGAGGGAAGTCAGCGGTGCCGGAGTCGGAGCCCGGGTCGCCGAAGGTGTCGTGCTTCGGGAAAGTGTTGTCCGATAGGGAGCGGGAGCGGCGCCGGAGGGAGGGACTAAGGGCGGCGGAGGGGGAATGGGAGGGGTGGCGATGCTCGGCGGGCTTTGGAGCGATTTTCCGGTGTGGTGGGGGAGGTCAGACGGCGGAGGAGGAGGCGGAGAGAAAGATCACCGTACCGCCGAGGAATATTCCGGCGCTGGCCGCGAGTGTGCCAGAATCTCTGGCGGATGCGCCGGTCTTGGGCGAGATGAAGCGGTTCGTGTCGGGGCGGAGGGCAGCGTCGTGGGGAGCCGAGGCGGAGGCGGAGGCGGAGGCGGAGGCGGGAGCGGGGGGAAAGACGGTTCGGGTGGGGGTGTGGGGCCGGCGGTCGGTAGGTTCGGTGGGGGATGGGGAGTGATGGCGGGAGTAGGAGGCTCGCGCCTTGGCTTCGTTGGAATTTTCTATGAAGTTAGAGTAGCTCCAAAGTTTTGAGTTTGTTAATATTTTTCTTTTCTTGTATGATCTCATCGCTTTTGGTGCGTTGGAGGGTGTACAGATGTGGGGGATAAGATTCATGGTATATCATTGGTTATATTGATTTCTTTTTTCTTATTTATGGAAACGGTGTTCTCCTGTTTTAGTGGTCATATCCGCTCGGAGGTGGTTGGTTGAGTGCTCATGGTATACTTTTGTTGAGAGATTTGCATGAAAAGAGGGCATGGGTGCATCAATCAGACAATGGAATGAGCTTAGGAGCTTGGAAGAGTACGGTTATGGGAGAGTCATGTGCATTGATCATTTGTTTGATCTTGAGGAATGTGGCAGTAATATGCGTGCTTATTTGTTCTAGGTTAGAGGATTCGTATAACAAATTTAATAGATAGAAAAGAAGGTATCCCTATCCTCCCCTCTCTTTTCATCTGGAGCTGCTGCTCCACCACATGCCTTCACACCCCTGCCTCTAACAGCGATGCGGCTTCTTTGCCCGCCGCTCGCCCCACCTCCTCCTTACCCTGGCGTGGTCCGGAGCTTCTCTCCGCCCCCATACTCTGAGAGCCCGCAGTTTTTTTGCGATTCTGTCCCACCCCCACCCCGCGTAGCCTGGAGCTTTTTCATGCCGCAACCACCATCCCACCTCTCCCCCGTCCTCCTGCCACCTCATACGATTTTTTCTCAATGCACCCCCTTCCGCCTGCACCCCCCATCCCACCAGCGGCAGCTCATGGTTTCTCCATGATCTCCCCCTCCGCACCTTCGTTGGAGAACAGTTTTTGAAAAAATAATTTAATTATTGTATGAATGAATTTTATTTTTTGAAATATTTATCGTACCAGTCATTCACATAGATCCTTCGTTTAGTTAAAATTTGCACGGCTCATACTTAATTTGATGGTCTGAAATAAATAAAAAATAAAAAGATAAAAATATCTTTTGAAGCATCTCAACAAAATTCATGGTTGACACATCGTCAAAATCAAGGGCACACATAAAATTATTAAACATAGATGACTAAGAGTCGGGCTCCAAACATACCTTTTATACGAAAAAATTATTGATCTTCTTTTATAATCTCAACTACTGAATCGTATTTTGTACAGTTTTCAAACCATAGCCAACATCTTTCTTTTATCATTCATCGTAGTTGATGCCGTGCTTTGGAAGCTATAAAAAATATGATCCAACTTTTGAGACCGTGAGAGAAGATTAATTAATCTAGATACAATCCAGATCCCTGGAGTCAGTTATATATCTATATAATAGCTTCCAAAGTTTTGAAAGTCTATGAAACACTATTTACCAGTACGATGATGATAAATCATAAAGTGAGAAAAGGAAGAACCCTATATAAAATGAACCAGTGAAAGAACAATTTATGTTGTACAGAAAAAAAAAAGAAGAACAATTTATGCGTCCATAAATATAGAAATACTACAATTTATGCGTCCATAAGATATATGAGAATACAAAACACATGGTTTGATCTATACTTCAAAACTTTGGAAGAAGGATTAGAGTGCTAGTTCTCCAATTATGGTAATTTGTGATTGGCACAAGCTTTACACAATTCATGGGGCTCATCAAATCATGACTGTGATGCCAACAATGAGATGGTCGTGTTTGGAGAACAAAACCTCTAAAATTCGAATACCAACCGGCGAAGATACAAATCTGTCAGTGCTATCGCCGTTGACATCACTTCCTCTTGCAAAATGGTTAATGCTGTCCAACAACCCACTTGGACCGGGTAATGCTTCAGAATTCATGCGGCCAGTGGGCATAACGTCAATGGAAAACGACCCTGCTTTGTTTGACAATTTAGTTTCATGCACCTTCATGCTTATGATATGGTCAAAATTACACCACAAATCACAATAAAAGTTTTGAAAACCTATTCGGAGAAACACCGAGCGCCACGGGTTCATGGGTCCCATCTGGTTTGCATTTTTTTCCTTTGTTTTTTTGATAGAATTGGAGGCCGTAAAGGCCAGCCCCCAGCTTTTATTCAGATATGAAAATATTGACAAAACAGGGGAAGCAGAGTTTACATAGGAACAGATGGGAAAGGCGTAAGAGGACACACATTACATTGTAGGAGTTTGCTGGGTCCACCATTAACAAGAAGAGCCACGATGACAAGATATTTCAGACCTAAGAAATCCATTTTTATGGGGAGCCTCTGATCAAGGGCACGTTAAGAAGAAAGTCCCAATTAACTTTATTAGACGCTTTCTCAACATCAAATTTGCACACCAGTCCTTTGGAGCCAGACCTTTTGCAATAGGACCTCATTTCTTGCACACTAAGAAAATTTTCAATGATAACCCTACTCTTAACAAATGCAGAATCAAATCAGGGAGAAAGCTAGCCAAGTGCCTCACTAGGATCTTCACGGTAATCTTATATAGACAATTAAGGAGGCTAATCGGATGAAGATCCCAACTCCAGAGCAATCCCTCTTTTTTGGAATAAGAGTAATGTAAGCAATGTTCAAGCTGTCAAGGCCAAGATATCTTTGTGAAACTCTTCCTTCATAACCATGATATCATCTTCAATGAGATCCCAAAACTTTTGGAAAAAATAGAAGGCAAAACCATTCGGGCCTGCGCTTTGACACCACTGAAGGAAAATACCGCACTTCTCTCCTCTTTCAAAGAAAAATCCCTTTCGAGCTCATTTATAGTTAGAAGACAATCACCATACAACAAATTTCAGTCAGTGGAGATCCAGGGCTTGTGAGCATTAGCAAAGAAATCATTGAAGAAAGAGTGCAGTTTAGCTTCAATTTCCCCATGGGAAGAGCAAACAATGCCATCATCTGAAAGAACTATTCATACTATTTCTAATCCTCTTGGAAGCAACCTTATAGAAGAAAGAAGTACTCCTATCTCCCTCGACAAGCCAAGTGATCTAACCTGTGTTTCTAGTGCAGTTCCTCTTTATGATAAATGTCCTCAAGAGACTGCCTAATAATTCATTCTTCTAGTTTCCAACTCCGTTGATGACAGTTCGATACTCTCCTCCTTATCAAGAAGCTTCACATCATGCAATAGCCTATATTTCAACTCTTTCTTAAAGACCCTCTTAGCTAAGGACCATCTTTTCAAAGCTGACCGGAGCCTTCTCAAATTGTCAATCCAAGCTGCAGGGGGATTTGCACATCGTCTAATAGGTCATGAGTTGTTAATAACCACATCAATGCAATCAGCCTCCTCAAGCCAATAACTCATGAAATGAAACAATGTTGGCAAATTGAATTTGACCTCTCTCTTCAAGAAAATAGTAACATGATCATAAATAATACTATAGAGAGAGCTCTTTGGATAGAGGTTTGGAAGAGGCCATCCCATTCCAATGAGAGTAGCAATGCATCAAACTGTGCCATCGTTGGTCCATCCCTTTTGTTGCTCCATGTGAAATTTCTTTCTTTTAGCTCCATGTCAATAAGGTTGAGAGAGGAAATGAAGTCTATAAACTATAAACAATCTCTCCAACTAATGGATTTCTCTTCAGTCAGCATCTCATTTAGTAATGTTGAAATCCCCCTAGTAGCCAAAGATTCAGGAGACTCACTCTCACACAAGCAATCTCATCAAGGAATTCCACTCAATGGGCTTTGTCATTCGGTCCATAAACTGCTGTTAAAGAGATAACCTTGTTCAGTGAATAGTGGTGGAGGGAAACAGAACGAGGAAACTCCTTTTTGATAGAGGATCTTTGATCAAATAATTGGGAATTCGAATTGATAAAAATACCCCCAAAAGTGCCCAATGCATCTATATGAGCCCAACAGTCTAGCTTACCGCCATCCATGGAACTCAAAAAGACTGGAGAAGGATTGGAAACTTTGGATTCTTGGATAAGGATGATATCACAAGACGAGGAGAAAATAATATCTTTAATCTCTCTTCTCTTCTTCGAACCACCCGAGCCTCTAACATTCCACAAGACAATGATCATGGCAATAGTGCAACTCCTCTTTCCAAGCCAAACAAATGAAGCAATACAAGGAATCTAGAAAATTAATATAGATCATAGAAAGGGTAGGAAACCCAATAATCCAAAGGCAACACCAAACGAAGAAGAGGCTGATAACCAAACTAAGGCCAATAGGTATTCGAATTCCACCCATCAATATGGTCCAATCAATATTGCCCCCAATACTAATAATATTAACACCACGCCAATAATAGAACACCCAATCCCAAAACCAGCCAAAACAAGGTATATAAAGAAAACCACCAATAGATACAAAGATCTAAGAACATATCCAACCTACCACCTCTAAACTAGATAGTAAGTGAAGAGAGCATCATGACAATACTCTAGCTTTTCCTTTCTCTAACTCCTTGAGGGTATCAATCACATCCTGTGCAATCTCTTTGGAGAACGAAAAACCACAAGCCCACCCCAATCTAACAGCAAACAATGAGGAAGTAAGAGCAAAAGGTGAGGGTTAGAGCTAGCTTCGTCTCCTTTGAAGCCTTTCTTCTTCCTTCTAATCGGGCTCAGCTTAGTTGTGGTTTGTTTTACTATGTCTACAACCTTCATTCTAGAAGATTTTCAAATCAAAGAAAACAGTGGGATGGCTTTGTTATCAAGCATGGGGAAGGGCTCAGTTTCAAGCTTAAATTGTGCATCGGCCATAGGTTCAAATGGGATGGGAGGTAGAGAAGAAACACCACATGGATCACTGAACTGGGCTTCAACATATTGTACCTCCAAAGAGGCTGGTAGGTCCACCCCCTTCTTAGTGGGATCCTAAAACTCACTTGGAGCTTCAAGGTCTACAGCAGCCTTGGGAGGTGGCAGTTCTAACATCGACATTGACTTCAAACTATGCACAGCCTCACACTCCTCGTAAAGACGAAAGAGATCATTAATGGTCTTTAAGGGGCCAAACACCTTTTTAGGCGTGGAGAGAAATGCTCGAGGTTAAGGTTCATTTGATTGGGGTTAATTTGATATAAAAATATAAATTTTATATTTAATTATCATATTTAGTGTGAAAAATAAAAAAATATATAGTAAAATAATTAATAGATTTTATATTTATTTTTTAGAAAAAAAAGATAAAATAAATACCGTAAAAAAATCGATGTTTGATAAATTTTTAAATAATAATAATGCATACTTAATAAAAATACCTTTATAACGAGATATTGATGATAATAAAAATATAAAGAAAGAATGAAGCTTAGAAAATAGATTACATATGTAATCATTAAATTTACTTTGATGTCTTCTTAAATTTATTCAATAAAAAGCTTTTGCAAAAAAATTAAGATATAGATAGCATTATATAAAAGATTAATCGATTGCAATCATTATATAATAATTGAGTGGAGATGATAATGCTATACTGCTATTAAACAATTATTTTATATTGATAGATATATTTGTAAAACAGATCATATTCTTATATAAAATTTTTTCCAATCAAATGTAGTAATCTTTTTTCAGTGTTATTTTTTGAAGTATTTTTTCCACCAATCAAACATAGTAAAAATTATTTTCCTCTACGTCATTTTCTCATATAAATAATTTTTAGGAATCATTAAATTATCTCATAATCTGATATACCCCAAACAAATGGACTCTAAAGGGTGATCATTTGAAAAGCCTTTTAGTGGAAGAAACTGCCAGTTGATGAGATCCCAAGTAGAAATCTCAAGCCCATCCCTCAACACAACTCTAGCATTTTTTCAGAATTCATAATCATTAGGGAATTAGTTGGACTACTTGAGATCAGATCCGATTCAAGAGAGCCTCCAGAAACAAAGACGTCGAGTGTCGAAGTGAGAGCTATCGATAAATACATCGGTGATTGACCGTCTCAACTCCTCAGTGCACAACATTATCCAACTCTCTACCCATCTTGTTCACATCCTCAACAACTCCCTGGATAACTGAACAAAGATCGACCTCTCCCTTTGGAGACTAAACCTCTAAATCTTCTTTGATTGGAAGAAGAGAGGGCATGACATAGGGTGAAGGATGATTCTTCCTATCAAAACTTGTGTACCCTATCTTTGCTGTCTGATGGCCAGAGCCCAATGCCTACCAAACATGGAGTCAAACTAGAATCATGGAAGAGCTAACCCCATCAAGGACGCACTGTGCAATACCAAAGCTTCAGGGAGATTTTCCATTTGAGAGAGAGGATCACTCGATGGCTAGCCAGCTTCCTAGTCCACCCTTGGGCTAGTTCAAAGGACAATGGCTGTCTCGAGGAGGCACTTTAGATAGACACCAAGGTTCAATAGATAGCATCTCTCAAGATTATCAAGATAGAATTTAGGACATCTTCAATTATTGCATGAAGGTAGAGATCTCAAAAATAGAGAGATCCCTACCTATTAGGGCCACAGTAGACACTCTTTCCAATTGAGCAAATCCTAAGATCAATCTTTGAGCAATCTCAGGTTCCTAAGTATGTAAAGGGACACCATATAAATCTAGTTCCACCCTGAACTGAAGCAAATTAAGGAGGAGAAGCTCCTTCTCAATATGGCCAAGGCTCTATGGAGAAGGAGAAGTGATTGTGTCTCTTTGTTCGGGCCCCCCCAAAAAGAGATCTTCTTTGCCTTCCATCTAAGCTGTGTAGGAAAGGCCCAAAACCAATCCTAGAGAACAGAAAAGTTTCATAGAATCTTTCTATCCAGGTATAGATAGTCCACATCTTCATAGATATATCTATTTTATCGAGCCTTCTCTCTTGGAAGCTTACAGCAAGCTGGAGTGAGAAAGGAAGTAGACTAGATGAAGGTTATAACCCAAAGCAATTGGATCCTATTCAAAACAAAGGTGGAAGCTTTGGAGCACCTTGGCTATCTAAGAGAGTCCCGACAATCGGGCACCATCTCTGGCCAAGGCAACATGAACAACTCCGACACTAGCAAGATTCTTATACCATCGAAGATGACCCTCTTCAATGGAAAGGAAGACCAACACCCTTTCCAATATTCCATAGATGAAGAGCTCACCTACACTATCCATCATCATTAGGCCTACTTTGTACCGCTTCACTTACTGACCCACTCCTGTACACTGAAACAAACTAGAGGATTACGGCACTCCTGCCTGAAATGGCTAACATCTCCACATTAGAAGCACGCGTTGGCCTTGAATCTACGAAGGGGGTGTTTGGTTCGTAACCGAAATCGAAATGAAAATTGAAATCGAAATGGCTGGGAATCAGAATCGGAATGGTCAAATCCTTTGAAGCGTTTGGTTCGTGACCGAAATTAGAATCAGAATCGAAATTAGAATGAAAATTTAAATCTATAGAGGAGAGTAGGGATTGAGTTCTATATAGATTGAGCCATTTCCATTCCATCCTGCAATCAAAATCGGAATGAGACTCCTCCCAAGTAAACAGTTAAAATGAGAGTCACCCATTCCAATTTCAATTCCAGACCCCCACTTCCCCCAACCAAATACCCCCTAAGGTTTTTAAGAGGTCCCTACTCTTGATCAAATCGGGTCACTGGCTTTTTAAAGGCAATATTTCTAGCAAAAGAGTTGAATGCCCAGTAAAGAAAGTTATGACTCCACTCTCGATTTGTGGTGGTAATTGCATCCTAGAAAATATCTCTCTAAGGCTTGAAAAGAGTAGATAACTGAGTGACAAGGGCACTCAGAGGCATAGGGCCCTTACGGAGAATGATAACTCCTAAAGTCTCACTAGCTAGCACCATACGATTCTATAGAGGCATGCATTTCTCCAGTTAACACTAGAGGGGCTTCGGACCTTCCAGTTTGCCGCCATTCAACTCCTCCAAACCTCCTTCAATCCTCCGACACACTCCACCCCAATCTCCCCTCTCTACTAGCTATCTTCTATGTGACTAGATTATAGTTGTAAAGGTTGCAGGGTCCAATTTGTGTGTTTTACATGCGGTGTTTATCTCATTTGGAATGAAGAGGCTGTTAGGTCTACTTGTGCAATCAAGAGCTCTTAAAATGGACCTAATTTATTAAGTTGACAATCCATGATATTTGGATCAATCAATTGAGATTTAATCCTATTTTTATAAACAATTTTTAAAAAAATCATGAGCTACTAACAGGAGGAATAAAGAAGAGAAGTGGGACGCATTGGCAAAATTTTCAAGTGCTTCGATTACCACATTCAATTTTAATGATAATATTCTATCCAAAAATTCATTGAATTGCTTCGTGTCCTAAAGATTTCTCGACTATATTTGCCAAGCTATTAAAGCAGCAACTAATGTAACAAAGACAATATAAACTATTTTTATGCATCATTTTAGTAATAAGTCATCAAAAAGTCATAACAAGATAGTAACCGGCAATGAATTTACCAAAGAAGAAAAAATATACACAGATATAATAAACATGGCCCTGAGCTTCTTAAAGAGCATAAGTTGCTCTCAAATAATCTATGATTTCTGCACTTTCAAACATTTTTACTCCAGTGTTAGGATCGTCTAGGTAAGGTACCTGCGCATAATTTACAAAAAGAAAAGGGCAACCAGGAAACAAATCAGGAAAATATTGATTTATTGGGACAAGAGCCTCAAGTAACATCATGTGAGAAATGAAAGAAACTTTATCAACGTATCTAAGAGTTGGAAAACCTGAAAATGTCCAGCTTCTTCATATAACTTCTGCCGCTTCGGGCTGCCACGAGCGGTGCTGCAATTCCAATTTTCTATCAGCTGACTCTAATAAATGTTATAAACCACATAACTAAGTTGGAAATTGGAATACAGTTCATTAGAGCAGTAACAGCATTGCATTTAAATCTAGAGTTTGCAATTGGCGAGTTACAGGAGACTCAGCTAATTGTCCCTTACACAATGCAATCTAATTCATTTGTTGAGAATTTAGAAGTTCAAAAAAACCGGCCTTAAAAGAGTGGGAACCTTGATGCATAATTATTGTTGTTTGTCAGTTACAAGATTAATTGCCAAATAAGGCATTGTTGGATTCTAAATAAGCACATAAATTCTCAAAACGCCTTTAGCAAAAAGGAGATAGGCTTCTTCAATTTCCTTCTGAATATTTCATTGTAAACACAAACTTATGTAGGAAGAAAGGAAAAACCAAAAATAAGCTACTGTATCACTTCCTGCCATTTTTTTTGGTTGCAGCTAATACTCTCATATGTTCCAGTTAAATTTCGCCCATCATAGCCAATTAGATGAGAATGGTGTAATAACAAGATATGCTCTGATTCCATATCCCTTTCTTCCATGCTGTTGTATACCCAACTGGACAATTAAGAATAGCTGCAAAGGTGGAAATCCATAGCCAAAATAATGGCACTTAATCAAGATGAGAAACGTGTATGTAAAGGTAGCTCCCAATGTACACAACATGTCTTCATATTTCCAGCTTCTAAAAGAACATATTATACACTGTTTTCATTAGACATGTAGCAACATGAAAGTTCACTTAAATGAATTACGATTAGACCTTTATAGCTTAGCTTTTACCTTCTTCGCAAATCTTGCAACTTCTACTGCATTCATATCATATTGATCAATCATCAACCTAACACCACATACATGCATCTCATTATCATGTTCCAAAATCAAGAAAACTAGGAGTAATACACATTTGATGACTTTAACTCCATATTTTCTGATCCACTTTGCATCTTGGTAGCTAGGGATATATAAGCACATCTCACACTATCCTCCCATATGAAAATGGCACGTGATTTACTATTTTTTCTAGAAATTCTAAAATGTCATGAAGATTAAATACTATTTCATAAGATGAAACATGTCTTAAATTAGACCCTAGTTATATCTCCCATTGTGTGTTTGGTGTCAACATAGGTATATATTGTAGCCTTCAAGGGTATAACCATCCAATTGTTAATGGAAGAACCCTATTTAACTTCTAAAAGTCAGATGGCCTGCATGGAATACCCTTGTGTATGGAATACCATTATGATAGCTAGAATTCCAGCAAAGTCTGGTTACATATCTATTTACCATAATACATAAGGGATAACATAACAACCATGGCAAGAGCAGCACAAAAACATAAATATGAGCCACAAAGTCAGGATACAGAATTCCTTCACTATGAGTAAATATTCATAATTCAACAAAAAAGGGAGAAAATCAAGAAAATATTGGTTACTAAATTCAATTAAGAAAAATATATCACAGAATACGGGTTTTATGTCTTGGTAGGAAGGCAAATTTTGCCAAAACTTGGAAATGCTTTTAGAAAACTCAATGGATTACCAACAAATTGACCACCCTCCCCTCCCTCCAACCCAATAACAAGGGAAAAAAGGACACAGCATGTTCTGCATGGAGCCAAAATAAAATCAAGGAAAATAGATCTCTTGATGAAAACTAGACAAAAGGTGGAGAGTTTCTTAAAATTTTTCATTACTTCTATCGCTGGATGACGACTGACACATTAACAATTAATTTCTGTATGAAAGCAGAAAAATTGGCAAAGACAAAAGAAATGCACCTGTGAAGTAAGTGAGGCAATTCCAACTCAACTAGAACTTCACGCACAATTTTGCAAAAGGGAGAAGCCTGCAAAAGTAAAACATATATCAATTAATTTCAAGAATATACTGAGAAGATATCTTGAAACATGAAATTTTATTTAATAATCTAAATTAATGAATCAATTGAATATCTAGAGATGTTTGTATGTTGTATCTGATATCTGACCTCATATGCCCACAATTCAAGGGGTACAGGTGGGAGTTTTGAAGGAGTATACATGGAACCCTATATGAAGATATATGCAGAAAATTATAGCTGGTTAGGAGATTTCCAGCAAGCTGAATGTTAGCATAAAATGATGGTTTAACATACCATATGTGATAATGCTATAACAGCCGCTATATAACGGAAATAATGGCAATTGACAGTAGTACTGTTTTTCCCTAAATAAAGTAGATTTTTTTATTCTAAACTTCAATTTTTCTGCCAATTTTCTCTCCAAAAAAGTTCGAACCACCTGTAAAAAATATTTTGAGAATAGTGTTTGGATAATAATGTCATTATTCTCATGTTATTTCCCAATTCCATTATATAATGATCATTATAACATTAATATAAACAATTCCAAATCCCATGTTATGGGGAAACTAACATCCATTATAAGTTTATAACTGTTATAATGGTTAACAACAATTTCAATGGGGGTCCATAATAATGAAATAATGCTATTGCTGAAACCTTTAATAAGACAGCCTTTTACGTAGGTTTTTCTTCAATGAGTGACATGGAAAGTCCAAAAACAAATATCCTGAATAGAAGGTCAAATATTTCTTACTCTCCCCATTCTTCCAATCATTGCAAAACCAGCAGTCAAAGTCTGTAGAAAGTACCAATTAAAAAGAAAGAAAGATAAGTCTGGTTACTAACCATCTTTTAGAACTGTCAATAAGGTGAACATTCAGATACATTTTTACACAGAGCTTACAGTAAGAAGGCCAAGTGACAGCATTAGAGGAGTGGTTCCATCACCTGAACAGAGAAATCAGCAATATAGGTGCAATAAAACATCCAGAATAGAGGCACATAAAACAATTGATCATGTGGCTTTACTATTCAAAAAAAAAAAAAGAAGAGCAACGAATACTCACCCCCGCCCCCCACAAAAAAAAAAAAAGCAAAAAAAACAAAAAAACAAAAGAAAAAAGGGGCCAGGAATGAAAGAACTCAAGGAAAAAGAACTCTAAAACCAACTAATGTCGCCATAGGAATAAGTACACCTATTTCCCTTGTCCCACAAGGAAGAAAGAAATTCTCAGAAACCACTAACAAAGGAAGAAAAATCAATATCCTCTCAAACTACAGCATTTCAACATTAACAATCGCATCAACATACTTTTATTAATTGAATTAACAAATAAATTTTCTTGAGATTAAATGAAAAGAGATAATGGTAAAATCAAAAACTTGAAAAAAACCTAAGAAAGGTATAAGCAATTGCACCATATTTTTTGACCAGATATTTTATAATGTCATCTGATTCGTACATGGCAACGCCTGTATTTGGATCCACCTACAATGAAAATTAGATCACTTGGCACCATCTACAGATAACAAAACCCGATAACTATAAATAAATAAATATGTATGTATGTATGTATGACAATGAAAATTAGATCACTTGGCACCATCTACAGATAACAAAACCTGTATGTATGTTTGTTTTGTTTGTTTGTTCCATGACCTTTTATATATTTACTGTTTTTGGTGATCAATCAATAATTTTGCAAAATGGATATATATATATATATATATATATATATATATATATATATATATATATATATATATATTTTTTTTTTTTTTTTTTTTTTTTTGGTTCCATGACCTTTTATATATTTACTGTTTTTGGTGATCAATCAATAATTTTGCAAAATGGAAGAGATATGAAGGGGGTCAATGGAAGTGTATCACAAGATAATGAATAAAAATACTGTTAAATAAAATCACAATGTCAGTTTACACAATGCATGGCATTCATCCCATACTGTGGTTCAACACAATTATATTCCTGCTAATAAGAGGTTTTCACATACTTAAAAAAAAATAATCACCTAGCAGTTTGTTTTCACAAAGACGGAAAGTGAAACAAGCCAGAGCTGACCTTGAGTTTTTCTCTTTTTTTTTTTTGAAAAAAAAGATATTTTTTGCAGAAGAAAATCATACAACAATAACATCACGTTATGCTACTTGTAACCTTTTGCTTTTTGAAGAAAGGATAGAAGGAAATGTCAAGGTCCATTTTGGTGATATTATTATTTATTTCATGAAAAGAGAGAAAAGCTAAGTAACATCCTTCAATATTTAATATCTTAGGTAGCAACAAAAAATTTAAGGAATGTTACCAGACCAGGTAAGGGAATTGCTGTTTTCCACCCATCTGTAAAACTTTTGGGCGGAAGTTTGGACCATTTCTCGGACAAGGATAGAATAAAACATCAAGATCTAATATGCTTACAATCTCCCTGACCTGAAAAATTATCAAGATATTAATTAACAGAAAAAGCTACAAAATAGCATCAGCAGCAAACAACCAGAAAATGTGCCTCCATAAAAGAATTGCAAGGCAATTCATTTCTATCTCTATCCATCACCACCATAAATGGCAAAACCACAAATCAAATAAAATATAGGAATGCTTATGAATGACTTTTGTTATTTGCAAGATTGGGGAAATGGCATTACCTTCCGACAAAATGGACAGCTGAGTTGTCCATTTGATCAACGGTAGTCCACATATGGGGCAACAGCAAGCACAGATGATTAGTCTAACAATACCATGAAGATTTTGAAATATGATGCAATTTTATAGGAAGATTAACCAAAACATCACAAAGTGACTATTACCCCATTAGAACTTGGTACAGTGCACCAAAGCAAAATACCTTTCAAATTCATAAATCTCAATAGGTTTCTCAGGACGGGGGCCTAATTTTGAGGCCTCTTTCAACTTCAAACCTATTCATGAGAAGCACAAGTCAATATAGCTAGAATCATAGTTAGAAAACTTGTTAGCTGGGATGTGCAAGATCTTACTAGAAGTTGAATATCAGCTTCTAATATTCATTAAATATGGCGAACTGGCAAGCATAGATGTCTCAAGTTGTTTTCATTTAGAGATCATGAATGTGGGTTAATGATTTATATACTTGATAGTTGATATAAATAATTCTTTAACAGCCACTGCCTACTTGACCAATATTCTCCTGGTTTTCTTGGCAAGCTTGGTTTTCAAAACTAGATGGTACACTGGGATCTTGATTGAAAGCCACCAAAAGATAGAAAACATTTTCATGTATTACCTGCAATACTCATTACATACTCGTTTGATGAGATTTTATCCTCAGAAACAAAGGATGCAGAATATCTGCCACAGTGAAAATACAAAACAAGGAGGATCAGTATCCATACATGCACTATTACATCATGAATAAACATAGACAAACATAACAAGTCTTCTTTTATTCTTCTATGCTCAACATTATGAATTCTCCTCTGCACTTCATTCCAATCCAAGGCCACATCCTGCAAGATGGCAGGCGTCTTTGAATCCCATCAACTACCGATTTTAGACCAATGAACACAACACCTGGACATTCTTGTCCACTCAAAAAATTCATGTTGGATATGCATCCAAATCTGGTATGTATCAAACACTTAGATACTTATGAAGTTCTCTTATAGCCACTTTAAAGATTGAAAGAGACTTGAACTCTTCCAACAATGCATTCAATACTCTATTTTCATATTAGAAGTACACCTGTTCACGAGCCAGGTGGCCCACCCAATCCACTCAAGCTCGAAGCCTTTTGGGCAACCTTGGGCCAAGGTTTTAGCCCCAGGCAGGCTAGGCTGGGAAAATAGGCCCATTTAATAAATGGGTTGGGAAAATAGGCCGAGCCTGAATTTTTTTTTCTTGTTTTTATCATTCTTGTGTTGTTTGCTTATGTTTGATGTCTATGTATATTTAATTGACAATTGTTGTTAATATGTGAACTTAATGGGATGACAGAGATGTTATAGGTTATCGGTAATATTTAATTATCCATATTTAGCATTTCTTAAGGCATTTTTAGCATTTTTAAAATACAAAAAAAGAAAAGGTCAAGAAGTTTGAGGCCTGGCTCAAAGCCTAATTAAGGACCAAGTTTAGGCCTGGAAGGTAGGCCTGAAGGCCAAGCTAGGCTGGCTCTAGGCATACGTATACTGTGTTAACCTTTGGACAAAACTTCACCTAAGCTCGACCTGGCCCATGAACAAGTCTAGTATTTTTTCTTTTTGGAGATTGATCAAGGAAATAATATTGAAACAATTTTGTAAAATATTACTTTTCTTATATCCTTAGGTTAATTAGGATATTCAAATGAGAACATGTACATTTTAAGATCTTAACAAAAAGTATATTTTTAATACTTCTCTTTTAATATTTAAACAAAACAATATTGAACACTATATATAATATAATTCAGTTAAAATTATATTTTGTCTTATTATCTATCTTTTTTTCTCTTGATGACTCAAATATGCATCCAAATATGATTCTCGTAGCAGTGTCCATGCAACACTGCCCAAGACAACCTCCTCATTAGTTCAGCATGTGTTGAAAATGGCCAGACCTTTATAAATGGTATTCCTTCAATGTATCTACAATTGGTGCTCCTCATAAAATTCTTTGTATTACTCATTCCTAACCATGTTCTTTCTAGCCTATTGTATTGAGGGCTACAAGAGGATTCGATTGACCTACTTTTGATCTGGAATTGACCTACAAAAAATCTAGTCCAACCAGAATTAAAGTTATATGGATTAATGTTGTGACCTTTTTCAAAAATGGAGCATATTAGATCACTATACAACCCAAACTAGACCATAAACAACCCGTAGCAGGGACACTATATTTTCATAGTGCTTCTTTAATCTAATAAATATTCATTTATTGCTAATATTAATTCTGATGAGGAAGTGATGAACTAGTCACATCACATCAGTCCATTCTAAAGAGTATTTTAGTGTAAGTGAAGAAGTCGAAGTCTAGTCAAATAACAATTATTATGTACTTAATAGATTGTAATTAAGCTTTAAATATGTATTCATAAATATGAAATATGACCACTAGAGTTTGTAGCAAGATTAGCCGTCCCGATATCAGATCCCGTACCAGAACCACCCTATTATAGTGTTGGCATGCGGTATGATATGAGATGATAAGAAGTACTGAGTGTTGATATAGCACAAGACAGCATACCAATTTGGTATTTGTATACTATGGTATATAGTACAGTACTGACCAGGCGAACCAATTCCATACTTGTACCATATGGTATACCTAGTATAATATGGTATGATACTAACTGGCACAGCAAACTTTGATTTCTAAGACTTTATCAAACAAGGTTTTAAATCCTATGGGATGGAGGCATTCCGATTTTCGCTGAAAATGGGATGCCCCACGTCGTGCCCCATCCCAATGGCCGTTCCAATCAGGCATCCCGGTATGCACTTAGGACACCCTTTTATATGTATCAATAATATTTTTTGAATTTATCTTAAAATTTTACTAATGTATTTATTGTTTAAATACATTTGAATTTTAAAAATGATATATTTATAATAGATCAGTTCTATTTTAATACTGACGCTCTAATGCATTATGAATTTTCTAGATTATTGAAGATCGTTTGTTGATTATAAAGCAAAAATTTCTCATAATTGATGCATCCACAAGTATTTGATACAGTAAAAATGTCAAAATTCGATGAAAAAGCTACGATCCATATAATTTGAGCTTAGTCACTCGCACATGAAAATATACATATGCTAATAATTTCAATGTTACACAAAATAGATTGATCAGTTTAAGATAAACATATCAAATTTACTGCTAATTCTAGATGGAATGCCTATGATGCTCATAAACATCTGGATCCTGCTCATAATCGAGGCTTTGAATATGATGCCAATTTAGATACTAAATCCATCCTTATTGTTCATCTTGTATTTGATGTTGTCCAGAATAACCCTCTTGATAGTATATTGGGTAAAAAACTGTCCATCCTTGATTAGGATAATGAGAGATAATACCATACTGTGGCTCAAAAAAATATCTATATAATGGTGGATACTGTATATGAGAATACTCCTCAGGATATGACCATTGGAAGGATACATCTGAATCATTCGTAGAAAAAGAAGGTCCATGATATACACTTTGGCTATTTGATGCTCCAACAAATCCTATTCTGATTGATGATGATGATGACCTAGCTTGCTCAAACTCTAACCTACTTCTTAAAGCATCTTGCTCCATCCATGTCATAAACTCTGGATATGTCCGACATTAACGTTCCTCAGTTATTCTCAACTCTTTATGAAAATAATTCAAAATATCTGTAGCCTGTGTGCCACGTCCTACAACAATTCTTCTTCCTCTCCTTCTATAGGCCAGCAACTCTTGATGTCTAGATCTGGATCTGGCTCCAATGGTCCTGATCCTATGTTTGCATGGATGAAAATATACTTCTTCAATAAAAAGACCAATCTCATATGCTTAACCATCTCCTCCACTCTGACCATCATGATCATCAGATCCATTATCACTCTTGCTATCATTATCATCATTACTATTATCATGAGATGATTTAGGCAATCCAAAATCAGAGGGCTCGTATATTTCAATATGACCATCTCAAACCTGCACATCTCAATTGCTTCTAGTGCATCAATTATTGCCTTCTCTTTTGATTTGGACTTTGCATGTCTCTCCTCAACTGTAACTCTCTGGATCCCTCTCGAGCTCTATCTAACCTTTACTTGTTGACTTATTCTATCTCTACTACTGGTCTCAATGCTCTAGCTATCTTTGAAGATCCTTATTTAATGTCTTCAACTAAACATTCCACGATCAAATCGTTGATCAGAATCCTCAGATTGCCTGCTACCCGATCCACAATCATCTCCACCTGTATCTCGCATTCCACTTTGAATGAGATAAATGAGAAGCCGCCCATTGGTGCACATCTTGTACCCCTGCTTCATATGCTATTGTTTTGCATGGTCGGGAAGATCTCTTGGCTCATCCAACATTGGTAGATCCCGTGCTTCCTGATCTGTAATCCAACTCAGCATAGGATCCTCATCATGGACAAAATCCACTTCGAATGGGTCTTGTTTGGGCTGTTTTTTCTCATTGACATACTTGAGCTTTAATCTCATATTATAATGTCAGATCCAAGGAATGCCGTACCGGGCCGAACTGCCCAGTACAGGGCATGCTGAACCATCCCGATGGGAAATCGAGACGGTTCCGACATGCAAAACAGCACATGCCGGTGCCGGGGAAGAAAGGAGAGGAAAAGAGGAAAAGAGAAGAAGAGGAAGAGAAAGAGAAAGGAAGAAAAAGAGGGAGGGAGGTCCGCCAAAGGGGCCGTCGGAGGGCCTCCGGAGGGCCGTCGTGGCTGTCGGGCGGCATAAACGCCTCCCGCGGCTCCGTGCGTGGAACAGGAGCGATCCGCCTCTATTTTTCATTTTTTTAAAAAAACATTGAAAAATATTTTTAAAAAAAAAAATAGAGGCGGATCGCCCCTGTTTCACGCGCGGAGGCGTTTACACCGCCCGACGGCCACGGTGGCCCATCGAAGGCCCTCCGACGGGCCCTCCGACAGACCCCCCTCCCTCTTTTTTTCTTCCTCCCTCTCTTTCTATTTCTCTCTTTTTCTTCTCCGGTTCGATTTTGTTTTTCTTCATCGATTCGCCTCGATTCAGAATGGAACGAAGGCGTGCCGAACTGTACCGCTGGCCGACCGATCCGGCTACCGATACCGATTCCACAAACTTTGGTCAGATCTCTTAATCTTTGTGAGGTTAGATGATTTTTTATTTTCGTATAGATCAGGAGAAATGTACTCCAATTGCGCTCGCATCCACTTGATGAGACAGTCTGTGATAGAATTCAAAGGACAATTTTTCTTAGATTTGGTATGAATGCGCCCCACTGGACCCACCACTCTCCTACATTCAGATAATACACATGTATATAAATGTTTAAGTCCTCAACTATCATAGATGTAAAGATAATAAAAAATAATCCCATATTAATATCTGATGATATTTTAGATATGAATCGATATGCTCCTTATTCTCTAAAGCTCCCTTTGCTCTCTCGAAAAATTTCTCCCTACCCAATCAATATAGACTTCTCATTAAAGATCATTTAATTTCAATAAATTAGTATAATTCAAAAATATATCAACAATCCTCCAATGATAGGCATCTACTCATTTATTACCTTATTTATAGCTTATGCAACCAAGTTCAAATCACTTTCTAGCCTATACACCACATTCCTTAGGACCATCAAAAACTTCTCATCCAAGGCAATATTATCGACATACTAATATTTAGGATTTAAATAGTAGATTGTACGAAAAATAAGAACAATATTGATTAAAAACAAAGATCTTCATAACTTATTCGATAAAGGATAAGTGAGAGTTGAGATTCAAACAAATTTTACCTGTCAAGTGTAATTCCTTCTCTATTTAAGTATCCCATCTATCCTCAATGATACGCAAATATAATGCTACTTTCTTTTGTCTTATTGCTGCTATAATCTCTTCTTTGCAGGCAAACATCTTGGGATATACATAGCCCATTTGAGGGAACTTCTTAGCATCTACCATATATAGCACTACATACAAGGGCTCTACTACCTTAACAATCTCAGAGCATCTATCCCAAAAATCATTACTTGATATAATGCCCTCAACACGTCGTCCGTCGTTGATCCTTGAATATTTGGAAGTCCTCCATTCATCAGAAGTCATCATAGCTCTCAAACCAAACTTATTATCAAGAAGACTCTTTAATACTATATAATTAGTGGCAAATATTGTCAACCCCAATCTGAGCAGCTTTCCTTGTACATGTTTTCTCATAAGAGCAAGTATCCAGGTGTGATTGTAGATGTATTTCAATACTATTTGTCCACTGTCTACTGTGGATTTTACTTTAGGTAGCTGCCCGATATCCTTCATCATCAGGTCTATACAATATGCTACACAAGGGGTCCAATATAGATGTTGCTTTTCTAGCATCAAATCCTTTCCTACTTTCATATAGTTTGCCCCATTATCATGACCACTTGGACGATATACTCTTCACCAATCTCATCAACTACATCCCTCATTGAGCCTAAAATATAATTAGAATTATGTATTTTGTCTGAAGCATCAACTGAATTGTGAAAGATGGTCATCCTATCACAATAAACTAGGAAATTGATAATACTCCTAATAGGCTCAAACCAACCATCACACATTAATGTCACTCCATAAGTGTTCCATTCCCTTTTATAACTCTCAATCCAAGATTTGATATCTACAACTTGCTATTACAAATATGGTCCATATGTCTCATAGGGTATAGGAAGATCAATACCTAGACCGACTTTCTGTACTATAGCGATCATCAATCGAAAGTACGTATTTATCGCTGTCCATGCTGGAATATAGCTAAAGTGAAATCAATTATTAATTGCCCTTCCTATTTATTTTTCTTATCTTTATTTATATAGTCATCAATTGTGGTTGTTTTGACTCTAGATCTGCATATGCTGTAAGATCTAGATTATGGATACTAGGATCTCTTGAGTTCTTCTTCGACTTCTTCCTAAATGCACTGAACAATGACTTGATTAAAGATGATTCCATCCTCGTGGATTAACTCCTCCCTAATCCAGCAAATTGTAAATATAAACGTGATCTTTCTCCTGCACCAAAACCACCACCCTTCTCAAATTGAGAACGTCCAAACTATGCTCTATGTCTTAATACCTCCTCATGTCGCCATTGGTCTTATCGAGAGGTCCTAATAGCCTCATGTAGATGAGCTGCCTCTAAATCATCTGGATCAAAATAATCATTATCATCATCTAAGTCTACGTGAACATATGATTGAGATATTCGATGATCAAATACTTCCCTTCAACTCAAGCTTTGGATGCTATTTTGCCTCCTTTTCTTTCTACAGATGATCCCTCATCATCGTTGGAACCTCTACAGATACCTTTGGACACTTTTTGACAACAATGAAGCCACCTATCAAGTGTTGCTTCAATCAGATGACTCCACCTCTATTTTCTAATCCACAGTAATTACATTTCAATTGATGCCGATCCTTCTCCATTTTTTCAAAATGCCACCAAATATCCAGATCCTTCTGTTGCTTGCTATCGGGATCCATCTAGTTTAAAAAAATTTATGAAATTAATAATTATGAGTATCTAGAAATTAGATTTAAATTTCACATGCGATATCCATATTTTTCCAAAGTTATTATAATTTTTTAATATTTTTTAATATTTTAACTATTTATTATATTTAGTTACCTACCTATTTCTACATTTAGGATTTTTTGTAATTTCTAAATTATATTTTTATAATCAATAATATTTATTTTAATTATTTATTATATTTATTATATTCAATTACCTATCTCTATGTTTAGGATTTTTTGTAATTTCTAAAATATATTTTTATAATTTCTAAACATTTTTATAATTAACAAACTTTTTTCTAATTATTTATTATATTTATTACATTCACTATGTACCCTTTTCTAGGTCTAGGATATATTTTTATAATTTCTAAAAATTTTTATAATTACTAAAGTTTATCTTAATTATTTATTATATTTATTTTATCCAGTTAACTATCCATTTTTACGTTTAGAATTTTTTATAATTTTTGAAATATATTCTTATAATTTATAACTATTTTTATAATTAATAAAAATTAGCTTAATTATATATTATATTTATTATAGGTAGTCAAGGAGTTTTTAGGGAAATTCTGTCATTTGGTGACCATCAGACAAAATATTCAATTTTTGCATTCCAACACCAGGTATCACAAAATTATAAACCTATACTTGCGGGTCTATAAAACGTATCAATTTAGATTAATCAACAATTACGAGACGTCTAGACCAACAGCCAGTCTGTAGCTTGCTCTCAGGCCTTAAGTCTATATTAAATATCAGTAATTAAATTAACCACTCGACAGTCAAATTCATTGGCTAATATTTAAAAAATAAATATAGAATAGTTTTTTTATTGATCAAAAAAAAGTAATTTTATTTAAAAGATAAAAGAAAGGAAGAAATTGCCGTAGAAGAACCACCATTTATGATATTTAATATTTTTGATATCAAAACATTGTTGTCTCAAGTTAATAGAGATACTGAAACATAGAATCCACAGCACATTCAGCATATATCCATACATGAAACAAAGTTGAAGACAAGCAAAATACTCCAGTACATCACAGGGGACCGAAAAATTTCAGCAAATGTCCTTAAATTACTAAAAGAACATAAAAAAACAACAATAGATAAAAAAAATTATATTCTTTTTATGGGGATTTTGATAAGATCATCGCTTATCTACATGAGATATAATCTTTAATGAATGTAACAAAGCCCACATAAGAGGTTGGTTCAGAATAAAATGATTAAGATTAAATAATTAACTACTTCATAGCCAAACCCTCACATCTAACAGAATTTGTAAAAATGAATCACAAAAAAAATTATGATAAATAGGATGCTTGCTGCACATCAAAAAGCTATAATGGAGGGTGGAGCTGCTAGTGAGGACCATGAGTTGCTTAAATTACTGATAACTGCAAGAGCATTAAAGAAATTTAACAATATCTAGTGCCAATATCGGTTGATTGTAAAACCATTGGGCACACTTTTGTATCAGCTCATTTAGTAAAAACAAGAAAAACTTCATTTGATGGAAAGCATAAAACATAAAAATAAGGTGAGAGTAGAAATACCACTGGCACCCTTCCTCTCCTTTCTCAGATAAGATTTTGAGGCACTCAAAAATAACACTGCCTTGAGAACTTGCACTTTAAACTCTCGGTGAATGCTGTGGCCATGGGAGACTGAGAGCTGGATGTAAAAATTTATAGAAATTAAATGGCACATTAGATGCTTCATTGGATGCTGTGGAGACCAAGTCGCGCATAATTAAATCATGCCGGGAAGACCAATAATGCTGCCATGCACACAACAAGTCACGGGTGAAGGCTGCGCATAGTCAAATCACGCATGAAGCAAAATCACACACAAATGTCTAAGTGTTTTGAGCCCACAGAGCAATCAGGTGCACACCCGCACAAAGCAATCGCGCACCCATGTGAAGTCCTCCGTATTGCATGCACCAGGTGCAATTGGACCACGCAAATCCCACGGTGGATAGCAGGCCACGCTACACCTTGTATTTCATCGATTCTCGATTGCGCGCTCTCCACCGTGTAAATACTCTGTGATTTGCCCTGGTTCAATTGCACCTGGTGCCTCATGGAGCCAATACGCGCATGCGCAATGAAATCACAGGGGTTCGATGCTTTGAGATTTGTGGGGCACGATCAATTGGCATCAGGCGAAAGAGTAGAAAACTGCCTCAAGGGTTTTGACAAACCGATTCTTCCCCTGCGCTCCTCTCTCCTCCCTCCTCATCGGAGATCCGAATGGCTCCCTCCTCCCTCTTTCTCTCTTCGCCTCCCCGAGTGGCTCCTCCCTCCCATCCGTGCTCCTCCTGATGATGATGACGATGGCAGCAGAAAAAAAATGACTACAACTCCCTCCCTCCCCATGATGAATCGAAAGAGAATCACAGTACAAGCCATACCGGGATGGCTGTACCGACACATGATCCGACCGGAAAGGTGGGATGGCCAAGACAGAGATCGGATTCTCATTTCGGGGTCCTGCACCCATCCTAGGTGCCGATGACGAATCGAAAAAGGATCACAGTGCAAGTCATATTGGGACGGCTGTACCGACGAGTGATCCGACCAAGAAGAAGGGATGGCCGGGACAGAGGCCGGATTCTCGTTTCGAGATCCCGCACCCATCCCAAGTGCCGGATTCTCAGAGGGACAGGATGAGATGGCCAGGACAGCCCCTGTCCTGATGGGACTTAAATCCTTGTTATCAAACATACTTCATGCATGTCTTTTCAAGTTCATGAAGGTAATTATTGAATGCATCTTTTAGAAAGTAGATGTATTAATTAAGGTATATGTAGGACTCATTTGGTTCGTGGGAAGTAGAGAAGGGAAGTGACAATTCCTAAGAAGTGGAGAGTCCTCTTGCTCAATTGGAGTTTTAAAAGAAGAGAATGTAAAAAACTCTTCCCACAGAAAGACACTTCCCACATTTCATGGCAAGTGTAAACCCATAGAGAAGGGGTTTTGGGACTTCCCATGGATGGAAAGTGATGGTCCTTTTCTCTTTCTAAAAATATCCTATTAATATTATCCTTATAAATATTAATATAATATTATATTAATACTATGCTAATATTTATAATACATCAATATTATTGTAATATTTATACAAATATGATATTTTTATTAATATTAATATAATATTTACATTAATATATTAATATTTATATTAATACTATATTAATATCTATATTAATAAATTTGCTATATTAAAATATTAATAGTATATTAATAGTATATCAATATATATATTTTGTGTTAATATAATAAATTATTATGATCTAATGATATATTATATTATATTAATATTTTATTTATATTAATATAAATATTATATTAGTATTTATATGGAGTTTGGGAGCAAAAAGGTACAGTCTCATATCTATCAAGCATATAATAGGTATTTTACACAATTTTTCTAAGAAAGTAGATGCTTAATCAAACATAAATCACTCTGAAATGAACCATTTTTCCATGATCAACCAAACATATCAAAACTATACCTCCAAACATCATATTCCCAGAAACTAACTTTCATAGAACTAACTTCCTAGGAAGAAAAGTTCTTTCTACAAACCAAACGAGTCTATAGAGTCATATGTCTATATAAAGCCATGTAATAGTCATAAATTGATGAATGAAAAAAAGAATAAAAATAGTAGTGGTTTGACTTGATATATCCACTTGCTTACTTTATTTTCCTCTATCTAATCTTTTCTTTCCTTAATGCTTAGACATGTATAGTTATGGCATCAGTTGGTACATATATAGTTTGATCTCCCATAATTATCCCATTCTCTCTTTAAGAAGCAATCTCACTTCTAAAATCATGGTTTGCAATGACAACAAAGAAGATAAACTTTAACATCATAAAAGTCAATTTATCCAAATGAAGATTGCTTGACTAGCTAAAAGGTTATATGAAGGATCCAAAACAGAAGCAGACTGGTTAAAAAAGGAAGCAAGAAATTTTCAAGATTGTCTTAAGAAACTTCAAGCGATTCAATTTCAACTCACCACATGTTTCTCCAAATGATTGAACATTATCAGATGATGTTTATTCCATACAAAGTCTAAGATCGAAAGAGCAAAGAACCAATTAGGAAGATTGACAAAGTTAGAACTCCATCTCAAAGTCCTACCCACATAGTAAAATTCATACTTCTAATTCTCTTTATCAGACCATTGAATTTCATCCTCTAGCTATTGAAAACCACAGAGTTGCAAGTCCTAATTATGTTACAAATTCATCAATCCAATCAACTATATATCATTAGCAATAGATTTAAAAGGAGTAAAAGTTGAATTTACAGATCCAGATGGGATGACAAATAAGAAGGTCCTCATAATTTGGTTTCATACCTTGACATCAAAAAAGCAATGGTTTTGGGAAATTGATGCAATAGAGCCCAGGTCAGCCAACAAAATATTATGTCAATTGTTAGGAAGAAAGGCATCAAATCCAATTTGAGCTAGGATAGTAGTATCAAGTTTAGCCATAGTTCTCTAATATTTTGTTTGCAGTAGCATAGTCTGTCACACCCCAAATCTAGGATATAACACGGCCATGCTATCAAGGGGTACAGGCCGTGATAACACGAAGCCAACATTCATCCTTTTAAATATAATGACAGATGCATCATAAATAAAAGTAATAATAAAGTTCAATTCAAATTCTTAATTAAATCAAAATTGGTTCAGAGCATCTAAATCCAAAAGCAAATATCAATCCAAGTCTCAATATTTATAATAACTACAAATCCAAGGTCATAGAATAAACTAAACTTTCACTACAAAATTTTCAAGCTTGCTTCGCAAATCCCCAAGCCTAAATTTTCTTTGCCAGTCCTAATCTTATTTCTTTATACAAAAAGAAGAAAATAAAAAGAATATGAGCTACACTAGCCCAGTAAGTAGAACCTGCGCTTCCTTATCGGATCAAGCATAAGTTTTTCATGATAATACAATAATTAGAAAATAACAGATAATACAAAATAAAGTATTTCATAGAACATATAATAAAACAAGTCATAAACCAATCATGTATGTATAAATCATGAACCTTTCATAAACATGTTTCGTAAATCATTCTTGTCGTGTCTATGTCATGTTTCTAAATCTTGCTCACAGATATTCTTGCAATGGTTACTTTATACCCGTGACAGGGCTAGTGTTCTTAATCGACAAGTTCATGTTTCATATGCTAACTTTATACCCGCTGACAGGGCCGGTGTTCATATGGATGCTAGCTCTGAATGTCGACTTTCCCATAGGAATTCGTTCATAGCTATCTGAAAGCCTTTGAAATTTTTATATCTTTTTCTTAAAACATACCTATACATAGGTGAAAAAAATCATAAAATTCATACTTCATAACCATGCTATTTTCATAAGACATATTCATTAAATTAATGCTCATAATAATACATACTTTTTCATGTCATACATACTGATTCTTATTTTATGAAAAATATGATTTCATCAACAATAATTCTTTGCATGAAAAATATGATTATTAAAAATAAATAAGCGTAAGATCCACTTATCTCGATCGCTCTAGATCTTTAGTCTTCCTTAAATGAATCAGATAACCCTATTTAAAATATTAAATCATGATCACTTTTTATTTCATATATTCAATAAAATTAAATAATAAAAGAAAATGATTGACTGGGTGACCAATCCGATAGACCATTCGGGCACTAAATCGATTCGAAGTTATCTCATTGAGATCAACATGGATTCCTAAAAAAAAAAAGATGACCCGATACAAGATCTATAGATCTTTCTTAAAGAGAGAAAGGAGGAGAAAAATTTTAGAAAGAGAAAGAGAGAAAAAGAGGAGAGAGAGGAGAGAGAAAATCCTCTTTTTTTTTTTTTCTTCTTTTTCTTTTTCTTCCCTTGTTTTCTTCTTTCTTTTCTTTTCTTCTTTCTTTTCCTGGCCGAACAGAGGGACACAAGGGGGGCCTTAGTGGCTCACGCTCCGACGAGGTGCGGCGGCACGGGTGGTGGCGTCTGGTCGACGGCGACGGAGCAAGGGAGGGCCAGCGGCAGGTGGCAGGCCGAAAGAAAATAAAAAAATCAAAAAACAGGGGATCCGATCTCTTTTCTTTTATTTTCATGATCATCGGCCGATCACTGACGGCCATAACCTTCGGAGAAGGAAAGGTAGGGAGGTGGGGGTCATGCTACAGGGGTGTGGCACCATGGGCAGCGACGTCGGTGGCCGAAAACGAGGAAGAGAGGACTCGACTGAACAGGAGAAAAACAGGACATTCCTTTTCTTCTTGATTTTCGACAAAGTCGGCGGCCGGCAGTGAGGTTTGGGGCCAGAGGAGAAAGGGAAGAGGGGGAGGAAGAAAGGTCGGAGCCTTACCTGAGCTCCAGTGGCGTCTTCGACCTCTGTTTTCTGACGAACACAATAATGGGAGGCCGCAGCTTCAACGGAGAAAAGAGAAGAAAATCACCGGTGTTCATCGGTGTTTGTCGTGGCCAACCTTAGAGGAGAAGAGAGGGGCTTTTATAGGACGGAGGGGAGGATTCGATTTTCTCTCCGATGAGATCATGAAGAAGGGAGTCTTCAACGTTTCTTTTTTTTTGACTGCTTTGAGATTCGGATTATTAAATTCTACCCCTCCTAAAAAAAAGTTTCATCCTCGAAACTTGGTATATCCTCGCTCTTTTACTAATAGGGATCTTAATCTTCATACTATGTTTACTATGCTCTTAGATCAGATTCCATCAATCCTAACTTCCTCATCTAAATTGAGGCAATTTTTTTTTTTTAACAAGACATTGATAGAAATAACTTTCCTAAGGGAAGATATAACATATAGTGGCTTATTCAATTCTATATAGTTATTACTTGGAAGATGTAAAGGAATAAGAAAATTCATAATCAAATAGCATATGAGCATCTATGGAGTGATTAGAATGGTACCTGTAAGTACTTGATTGCTTGCATTGACATCTTGTTGGGTCAAAATGAACACCCGTGCATTTTATTGTTGTTTCTAATCTACTAGCTTGGAAGTCTTTGAACTATTCTTTTTTTTAATAGGATAATCTCATGCCATATGTCCTATTCTGCCACATGAAAAGCAAGCTCCTAGCTTTTTGAGACAAGATCCATAATGATTTTTGTCACAATATTCACAGATCATAGCTTCTTTATTATTCTCTGCAATATTAGTAGAAGTTTTCTGTTGATCATTTAAATTTTCTTTTGATCTCAATCTCTTTTTATTACTCCTCTCCTGTTCTGATCTTTTTATCTCGGACTTCACTTTTAAAGCTCGTTCTAACACATCTTTATAATCATTAAAAATGTGAGAAGACAATCGAGACCGAATCTCATATCTTAATCCTTGCTCAAATCTATTAGCTTTGCTCCTTTCAGACTCCATAAGCTGAAGGCAGAAACGGCCTAACTCATTGAATTTGTTTGCATACTCTAATATTGTCATTTCATCTTTTTCCCTCAAAGCCAAGAACTCATTTTTCTTTACTAATCTCATTGTCCCAGAGAAGTATTGATCATAAAATATCTTTTTAAACTCCTCCCAAGTCAACTGATCATCGATATTCTCATAGACAGCTTTTATTGCAATCCACCAAAACTCGACGTTTCCTTTCAGCATAGGTATGGCTAATTTGACCTTCACATTCTCGGGATACTGTAGGGCATCGAACATCTTCTCTATCTCTCGAATCCAGGTCTCTACAACTAAAGGGTCAGGTACACTCTCAAACAGTAATGGATTAAGCCTTCTAAACCTCTCATAATATGACTTTAATGATGTAGGTTGAGGAGCGACTTGTGTCTGCTGTTGTTGCTGAATAAGCTGAGCCACCACTTGAAATACTCCAGCAATATCTGCCTGAGTGGCTGACGCATTAGGAACATGCTCAACGAACTGGTTGGCATCTCCCCTCGTAATTTTTCTTGCTCCTCTCTTTCTACTGGCAGGATTCATTGAGACTTCATTCTCTCTGTTGCTCATTGTCACCTAAAAATATTAACATCAATTAACTTCCTTAAATGAGCAACAGGAACTTTAAGAAAAACTTATCTATTCTTATTCAATTAAATATGATCTAGCTAAATGAGATCTAGCTATCCATTAATGGACTTTAAGTCTACCAATGATCAAACCTATTGCTCTGATACCATAAAATGTCACGCCCCAAATCCGAAACATAATACGGCCATGATATCAAGGGGTACAGCCCATGATAACACGAAGCCAATATTCATCTTCTTAAATATAATAAAAGATGCATCATAAATAAAAATAATAATAAAGTTCAATTCAAATTTTTAATTAAACCAAAACTGATTCAGAGCATCTAAATCCAAAAATAAATATCAACCCAAATCTCAATATTCATAATAACTACAAATCCATGGTCATAAAATAAACTAAACTTCCACTATGAAATTTTTTAGCTTGCTTCGCAGATCTCCAAGTCTGAATTTTTTTTATCGATCCTAACCTTATTCCTCTATAAAAAAAAAAACAAAAAGAATATGAGCTATACTAGCCCAATAAATAGAACCTGTGCTTCCTTACCGGATCAAGCATAAGTTTTTCATGATAATACAATATTTAAAAAATAATAAATAATATAAAATAAAATATTTTATAGAACATATAATAAAACAAGTCATAAACCAATCTTATATGTATAAATCATTAACCTTTCATAAATATGTTTCGTAAATCATTCTTGTCATATGTCCATATCATATTTCTAAATCTTGCTTACAAATATTCTTGCTATAATCACTTTATACCCATGACAGGATCAATGTTCTTAATCGACAAGTTCATATTTTATATGCCAACTTTATACCCGCTGGCAGGACCTGTGTCCATATGAATGCTAGCTCCGGATGTCGACTTTTCTATAAAAATTCGTTCATAGCTATCTGAGAGCTTTTGAAATCTTTATATCTTTTTCTTAAAACATACCTATACATAGATGAAAAAATCATAAAATTCATACTTCATAACCATACTATTTTCATAAGACATATGCATAAAATTAATGCTCATAATAAAATATGCTTTTTTATATCACATATGCTGATCCTTATTTTATGAAAAATATAATTTCATCAACAATAATTCTTTACATAAAAAAATATGATTATTAAAAATAAATAAAGAGCGTAAGATCCACTTACCTCGATCGTCCTAGATCTTTAGTCTTTCTTAAATGAATCAGATAACCCTATTTAAAATATTAAATCATGATCAATTTTTATTTCATATATTCAATAAAATTAAATAATAAAAAAATGATTGACTGGGTAATCAGTCCGATAGACCATTCGGACATTAAATCGATTCGGAATCATCTCGCTGAGGTCAACATAGATTCTTAAAAGAGGAAAAGATAGCCCGATACAATATCTATAGGTCTTTCTTAGAGAGAGAAAGGAGAGATAAATTTTAGAGAGAGAAGGAGAGAGAAATTCTAGAGAGAGGAAAAGAGAGAGAGAAGAGAAAGAAAGAGGGAGAAAATCCTCTTTTTTTTTTCTTTTTCTTCTTTTTCTTCCCTTCTTCATTTCTTCTTTTCTTTTCTTCTTTCTTTTCCTAGCCGAACAGAGGGACACGAGGGGGGGCTTGGTGGCTCGCGCTCCGACGAGGTGTGGTGGCATAGGCGGCGGCGTCTGGTCGACGTCGACGGAGCAAGGGAGGGCCGGCGGCAGGCGGCAAGCCAAAAGAAAATAAAAAAAATCAAAAAAACAGGGGACCCGATCTCTTTTCTTTTATTTTCACGATCATCGACAACCATAACCTTCAGGGAAGGAAAGGTAGGGACGTGGGGGTCATGCTACAGGGGTGTGGCACCATGGGCAGCGGCGCCAATGGTCGAAAATGAGGAAGAGAGGGCTCGACCGAATAGGAGAAAAACAAGGCATTCCTTTTCTTCTTGATTTCCAGCAAAGTCGGCGGCCGGCAGTGAGGTTTGGGGCCAGAGGAGAAAGGGAAAAGGGAGAGGAAGAAAGGTCGGAGCCTTACCTGAGCTCCGATAGCGTCTCCAACCTCTGTTTTCCAGCGAATACAATAATGGGAGGCCGCAGCTTCAATGGAGAAAAGAGAAGAAAATCACTGATGTTCGTCGATGTTCGTCGTGGCCAGCCTTAGAGGAGAGGAGAGGGGATTTTATAAGGCGGAGGGGAGGCCGAATCCTTCCCAGATTTGACTTCCTCTCCGATGAGGTCATGCGGAAGAAGACTCCCAGCGGAGTCTTCAACGTTTCTTTTTTTTTTTGATTGCTTTGAGATTCGGATTATTACATAGTCAAGGTTTGTGGATTCATCCGTGAGTGAACTATATATATGTGTGTGTGTGTGTGTGCGTGTGTGTGTGTGTGTGTATGTGTATGTGTGTAGGTATGTATGATATATGTATGTATGTATAACACACATGTTCTTTGAAAGGGAATAATAATAGCTGTTTAATTTTCTTCTCAAGCTTGGCTTCTAAACAGCCATTCCTTTCATGCTCAGACATTGTTCCACTGGTTCCACTTCTTCTATAATTGAGTTATCTCTTTCTTGAGCAGCAAATACTTTAGGTAGAATCAGAGCCTAGTAGATAATTCATGGGGTCATAGACCTGTCTAGGCAAGAAAGCATGAATGCTAATCAAACAGAATGCAGGAACGACGGCCTGAGCTCATGAATTATCTACTAGATAATTCTGTTTGAGCCCCGGGGCCTGAGCAATCAAACAGAATGCTAATCAATCAGAGCGAGCAAACAGAATGCTAATCAAACAGAATGCTAATCAATCAGAGCGAGCGCTCGACGGCTTGAGCCCCGGGGCTCTACCCGCTCGACGGCCTGAGCCGGGGCTCCACCGGCTCGACCGTCCTCAGGCCGTCGGCATCGGCTCGCCGACCACCGGGAGCCTCGGAGGCTCCTCCCGCTCGAAGGCCTGAGCCCCGAGGCTCCCCCCGCTCGATGGCCTGAGCCGGGGCTCAGCCCGCTCGACCGCCTTCAGGCCGTCGGCGTCGGCTCGCCGGCCATTGGGAGCCTCGCAACGTAGGCACCGTCCGGTAGGTTCTCCGCCCCCCCGAGCGTTCGCTCTCTCTTTTTTGCTCTCTTGAAAGTCCTATCGGACGATACGGGGCTCGAAAGCCCTCCGACGGCCGCAGCCGGCCACCACCGGCCTCCGACGGCTCCCACCTTCCTCCCTCCCCTCCCCTCTCTCTCTTTCTCACTTTCTGTTCTTTTTTCTTCGGTACCGCCGGAGTATCGATTTTACCGGCCGAATCGTGTCGGTTCCCCGTCGGTCCGATATGAGATGGGGTGTACCGGTCGGTTCGGCATGGTATGGCAAACCTTGCTAATGAGTGTCAAAAAACACACAAAACTAACAATCGAAGAGGATATTGAAGAAGATCATGATGATATCGAAGCTAAGCACCATGATGATATCAATGGTAATGATGATCGTCAGAATTTTAATAAAGTTACATTAGGAGACAGGGATCACCTAAGTCTTTTTTTCGTTGACTCTTTTCATGCCAAAAACTACAGGGGAAGAGTGGCTGCGCAATAAGATATTTTGGACACATTGCACATCAAGGCTGGTCATATAATGTTATTATTGGTGTTAGCTGTGGAAATCTTGTGTCAAAGGAAATGATGGATCAATTAAAACTGAAAGTTAAGCCTCATCAGCCTTATTACATCTCTTGGTTCAAGAAAAGCAGCAAAGTTATAGTAACCCATCACTTTGAGGTTCCTTTTTCGATTGGAAATAAATATTTTGATGAGGTTTGGTGTGGTCTGGCTGATATGGAAGCTTGCCATCTTTTCTTGGGATGTCATTGGTAATTTGATAGAAAAAACTTCATCATGGAAACAAGAATGTTTTCGGTCTTCATAAGGATGGTAAGAGAATAATGCTTGACCCCTGTTATCGGGGGATAGCATCTTTAATCCCACATTGATTATGTGTTAAGAGAGAGTATGACTTATATGAATTGGAACCTTCTCTCCCACGTAAGGCACCTTTTAAAAGACAAAACCGTGAGGCCCCATGCAACAGCACCAGAGGCCAACGCGGACAATATCCCACATATACGGGTGCAAAGGCATAAGCCAACTATCCGAATCATCTGATCCCTTGACCGCAACAAATGGCACCGTCTGTGGGATCACCTCCTACCCATGCATATACACTCCCTCCTAACTAGAAGAGTTAATGTTGCGGAGGGACAGCATCTTTAATCCCACATCGGTTGTGTCAAGAGAGAGTATGGCTTATATAGATTAGAATATTCTCTCCCATATCAAGCGTCTTTTAAAGGATAAAACCATGAGGCCCCGTGTAACAGTGCCAGAGGCCAAAGTGGACAATACCTCACATATGCAAGTGCGGAGGCATAAGCCAACCATCTGAGCCATCCAATCCCTTGACCGCAACAACCCCCAAAGAAGAAACTCCCAAATCTCAAATGGAGGGAAAATCGTATTTGGTCATGAGGCCAAAATAGCATAAAGCGCTATAAAGGAAAGTTAACGAGTGAATTAGAAAGCAATATGCGAAGGAGTCCTTGTGCATCACCAATATTTCTAAGCCCTAAAGAAAAACAGTACCTGGCACATGTGTGTTGATAGTAGGACTATTAATAAAATTAGTAGCAGCTTCCTATTCCTTGATGGATGATATGTTGGACATGCAATAAGGTACCTAAGTGTTCTCAAAGATAGATTTGAAAAGTAGTTCCCATCAAAATCTGATTGAAGAATAGGATGAGTGGAGAATAGAATTCAAGACCAAGGAGGAATTGTATGAATAGTTGGTCATGCTGTTTGGATAATCCAATACAACAAGCCCACTCATGAGGTTAAATGAATCAAGTGTTAAAGCCTTTCATAGGAAAATTTTGGTAGTTTATTTCTTGACATTCGCATATATAGTGCAAATAAGATTATGCACTTGCAATGTATTAGAGAAGTCCTAGAAGTTTTGAGGAAAGAATGGCTATATATCAATTTGAAGAAGTTTCACTTTATGATGGATAAATTATTATTCGTGGGGTATGTAGTGAGTGCTGATGGAACAAGGGTGATGATAAAGTTAAAATAGTTCTTGACCGGCCCACACCTAGGAATAGAAGCGCATAGTTTCTATGGTTTAGCTACTTGCCACAGAAGAGTTGTTCATAAATTTAGCACAATAGCTGCACCAATAATAGATTGCTTGAAAAACAGCAAGTCTCCATGGAACAATGATACAAAACAGAGTTTTTAGTTGATTAAAGAAAGGTATGTTCCGCCACTCTTCTTGTTTTGCCTAATTTTGAGGTCTTTGAAATGGAATGCAATGATTCAGGAGTGGATATAAGTGCAGTCCTCGGCCAACAAGGCTGACCAATTGATTTCCTTAAAGAGAAGTTAACTACTACAAAGTAGAGGTAAGCACAGATGACCAAGAATTTTATGTAGTGGTATAGGCTCTTCAGTATTGGTGGAACTATTTGATTCACCAAGAGTTTGTAAGTAGTGACTCTTTCGAGGCTAGCATGAACAGGCCTTTGAGAAAAATAGTCTTGCCCCCACTCCCCCTGGTTCCTCCTTACATGATAGGCAGGCGAGGAACATGCTAAGGAACCCATCAGCGCCCTTTTCTTACAGGGTAATGACACCAGTAGCTGTGAAGGCAAAGCTGGATCTCATGAGAGTGACTCGCCGAGTTACCATGATCCACCTAAGCCCCCCGAGGGTCATCAACCCCCACATCTTGCTTCTCTTCTTTAGGCCAATCTTTCTAGATATAAGCTGGCTAGATTTTTGCACTCGTTCCTTCCATTCTATCCTTTCCCAACAACAACTCTGACAATCAAGCTTTAAAGCTCACTACCCAAAGAGCCCATGTGCACTTCATCATGTGAACAATCAAAAAGGAATTTACTAAACAAAAGAACAATTAGTACTAGTAGGAGTACAAATATTAGAACTCTATGAACAGGGTTGTAATCTCTCATTATGAAAGGCAGTCAAAATTTCAGAAATTTTTCCTAGACAACTATGCTTTATTTTATAGGTGTGTGATGCAATTCTAACCCTAAGTCTGATACCTATGGGATCTTAGGTGTGCTTTCTAGAAAATCTCTTTCTTTTCTTCTCATTTTCTTTAAATACAGCACTTTAAACTTTTAAATTTAGATCTAATTCCATCCCCACTAAACCCAACTACCCAGAAGCCACCCATCTATCAACCAGCCTTCAATTCACCAGCAAACAAAATTTTTATTCCAATTTCATACTTCCAGCTCACAATCAACTCCCAAAACTTCATCCTTGCTGTCTCTAAATTACACCTAAATCCGCTTCCTATTAGGGTTTGCAATTTACCCTATTAAGTACCCGACTCGACCCAACGTAAAGGGGCAGGCTTTACCTAACTTATAGTGGATCCGGGGCGGCCACAGTAATGGTAAAACCTACTCCAAACCCAATCCAGATATATATAACTCTTCACTAAAAGAGAAAAAAGATGTGTATGACAAAAAAAACTGATTTTTGTGGCTTTACCCAACCTGATCCATCCAACAGTGCCCCATCTAACTCTTCCCACCCCACCCCCATCTTGAGGCAAGTTTGAGGTGGGTACGAGTGATGGCTTACCCGATCCGTTGCCATCCCCACTCCCCATCCATATACTAACAAAAACCATAGCCTCTTACACAATTTCACTACCTTTTCAGCCCAAAACAACCCACTAAGCATCCTTGTGTTTTTCCTAATCAAGGCTATCCTACATCACACTCTCTCTCCCTCTCCCTGGTTTAGTATGCATCGGATTGCCACAATATGAGTCCATACTATACCAAACTAGTTTGCCGGTCATTACAACCCCCAATACCAGTTCAACAGACCTTGGTTCCAAGTATATAGATGGTCATTAACCTGTATTGCTAATTGTAGCTTATACACCGTCATTAATCGAATATTATCCATGATGTGCTATTGATATGACTAGACATGGGTAGAGGCTGATCTGAGGCTTGTCAGCTTAGATCTACTTTAAACTAAGTTTTGTATTTGGCCTAAGGATAACTAAGTCAAGCATGGGCCTGAAATTTGAGGGACAAAAAAAGTTTAGATACACAAGTGCAGCGTACTTGGTCAAGTGAACAGACAATGGCTTCTACCCAAAAGAATGACCTTTTTCTTGAACCCAAATCATTCATTACACTTCCAAGGCTGTGTTTGGATCTAGCTTGGCCCAGCCTAAACCAAGATTGAACCTTGGGGTAACATACAACCCAACTTGAGGGACATTCCCACTCTAATCCCTTATCCTCTCTTTATCTAGCACCCCCCCATTCCCTTCTCTCCCTTCAGTCTCTCTTCTCTCCCTGGATCTTTCATCTCTCTTCCCTCTTCTCTCCCTTCCTAGTGCCCTTCTCTCTCTATCTTGATCTTGATCTCAATCTTGACCTCTCTTATGATCTATCTCCTCTCTCTCTCTCTCTCAAACTCCTCTCTCTCCTCTCTTTCCTTCCCAACCTCTCTTTACTCTCTTCTCTATTCACTCTTTCCTCTCCTCTTTTCCTCATAATGCCCTCTTTTCTCTATCTCAGTCTCTCTCTACTCTTTCCTCTCTTTCAATCTCTCTCCCCTCTCTCTATATATATCTCTTCTCTCCCAATCTCCCACCTCTCTCTCATTCCCTGCCAACTCTATCAGGTCTAGATCCAAGTTAGCCCAATTCAGCTTGAGGCAAGGCTCTAGTTTAGGCTCCAATCGGGTTCAACCAAAGCCTTAAAGAGTTTTACGAGCTTTCTCGACCCAACTGCTAAAAAAAAAAAAAATCTCTAGACCCTGCCCAGGTCATAAGGAAGCCCAACCTAACCTAGCTCAATTCTAGCCCTAGTCATTGGCAACATGCAAACATGCTTATAATATAATATAGTAGCCTATATATGCATGTTTCTCATGGTTCATATTTGGATTAATTTCGACCTGATTTGACCAAGAAACCTCGGTGGATCAAACAAAAATATTGTAAAACCAATCTCTATCTAACGCTAATGGAAGCGACAAGGACTTGTGTTCAGTTTTATTACATGATTCAAATATAGATCAGATTTAAGGTGTACCAATCCTTGATCCAAACCAATCCACTTGTATCCCTAACTATATTATCAATAAAATCTTCACATCATGAAAATAAATTTCACAAATTGGGGGCATCTTCTCTTTGCCAATCATATGAATCATACATTATGTTTTTTTGCCACACATAAGATGTTGACATGATCTCAATGAGACGGAACAAATTTAACCAACACATATGGAAGTCTAGACTCTCATAATATTGTAAAAAACCAAAGGATCTATTTTTTAAGATATGGTAACAAAATTATTTATACTATTGAAAAAATCTTGGATTATTCTTGCTCTTTTACTCAACCTAATCATTCTTTATTGTTTTCTCAAAGTGCAATGAACAAGAAACATCCAATGATACATGGATTTCACAATTTAGTGAAAAGTACTTCACATTTTATCCAAGAAACATTCACGGAAGATGAATTAATTAAGCTATCTGATGTTGTTGCTGGAGGTGTTTTTGCTTTTGTTTATCATCTCTTACCTCTCTAATTCTTTTATCTACAAATATGCAAATTGTTGCATATCCTCAAGTTTCCTTCATTTTAATTTTTCATTTCCAATTGCTCCCTGGACGTTCCACAGACATGGAAAAGAGATAAGGTTCACATTGAGGGGAACCAACCCTCCCAAGATCCTTTTCAATGTGGACGATCCTCCTAGTTCATTGAAATAGAACACAATTTGGCATATAATTTCCTCCATGTCAAAACCATTCATAACGACATTCATAATCACAACAATAACTGCCTTTCAATAACCACATATAACCATCAATACACAAGAAGATCACTAAAGTAACAACCCACAACTAATCACTACGCCTAAATCTGATAATAATTTTAATCTAACATCTTATAAATAAGCTTATATAACCTTCCACGCTGCCCAAATCAACCTTGACCTTGAGTTGATCTTTTGTGCTTCAGTGGAGGAGCCAACCAACTTCCTCATCTTCATGGAACTTCAATAGGACAACTCTTCAATCACCACACTAGGATGATGCTTCCTATAAAATGAGCTCTCATCTCAAACTCTGATGTTACTATTTTTCTTCGACAGATATTGATGACATTGGTTTATGAAGCCATAATATGAGAAGTCTTCCAAATTCATTTGCTTCCTTAATAATCTTCCCTACATTTCTTAAGCCTTGATCAAATTGCTATTATTTCTCCACCACATTCTTCAAGCATTCTCTAATCTATCAATTTTCTTCAATTGCTTTCTCAAGTAGTACTTTGATATTACCCAAATTATCACGGATTTCCTATACTGTATCAATGACATAACATTATTGGCTCTCATACCAATTGTTATGTCCCTGTTGGGGGGTAGATTGTTGCCCAAGCCGAAGACATGAGTTGGTGGAAGGGCACATGATGAAGTGTACCAGGCCAATACCACAGCACTGTTGGAGATGAATGTGCCCAATCCCGGAGGTAGATATATCTCCCTCGAACCTGAGAGGGCTGTCAGAAGGAGGTCATTTGATACATAACTATGGACCTTTCCGATCCTAAATTTGACTCTGATAATCCTTATTTTCGGCGATCCCCCTATGCAGAACATCAGAGACTCCAACCGGTCCAAACTTCGGCCCCTAACCTAAACTTTGCCAGTCGATCCCAATTTCCATAGCAAGCTAACATCTAGATAGGTCGATCTCTGACTTTGACGGTAGGTATACTTCGAACTCCACCAATCCTTATCCCACTGAACACAGCTGGCCCCGGCCACCTCCTTCCTTCGATGTTTTTATTCATCGGACCGCTTCGAACCTCCCTCCACTGAAGCCGATCCGATCCTATCTACACCTTTATTTCAAATTCAAAAGTGCCATGACACCGCAGCTGACTCCAAAACAAATAAGATAGGCATAACTACCCAGTCCCAAAGATCTCGGACAAAAATGTTGTCATATCACATCCAATTCGGCTAGACAACCTGTCCAAAACGGCTTCTCAACCCTAGCCCATAAAATGGTCTAGAGGGGATCCGCAAAGTACGCATACAATCTCTCTCAAAAATTCTCCTTCTCTTCTGTTTCTCTGATATTTAACTTGAGCATCGAAGGATCTCCGCCGGAGCCAACTCTAGCCAGGACTTGTCTTGCAAGTCTCTCTTTCGGGAGGATGTGCCACCACTCCAACTTTTCCAACCGAGAGCCGGATTTCAATGGCAACAGTCCCTAATTTAAATAAAAGAACAAATCGGAAAATATATGGAAAAGGTTCACTTCGTGGGAAACCAACCCTCCTAAAGTCCTGTTTTAGAGGGATCAATCCTCCTAGTTCTCCAAAAGATACAATTTGGTCCAAAATATCCTCTTCATAGCCGCTCAAAAAACCATATATAATTACAGCAATAACTACCTTCGATAACCACCGTTTACACAAGGACATCACCAAAATAACGACCCGTTATTAACCACCAATCCCTCTAAATAATAATTGTTGGTGCAAAAATCCGCTTACGCCGGAGAAGCTGGAGTCGCGGTCGCCGCTGGGACCTGCAAAAGAAGTCTAAACTGGAGGTGGGGTTGCTCCGGCAAGACCCTCCGACGCTCAAGTCAGTCTCTGCCTCAACAAGAATGGAGTGCTCGAACGAAAATTTTAGCAGAGTTTCTAGGTAAAAATGAGAGCTTATATAATAACGTATCTGGGGTCCCCCCTTTTATAGGCGGAGGGAGCAACAGACTGATAGCGACGTCTGTAACCGTCTGGCAGTGGGCTATCCAGAGTCAGAGGGAGTTTGTTACGAAGAGTAGTGGGGTGGAATCGTGGCTACCACCGGGACACGCCACGTGGAGTCTGTCGCGGGGAGTGGAGCGGCGTCCGTTGTCGCGACTTGCCAGAGGATGGAAGAATCGCGCGGTATCCGTCGCAGGAAGTGGAGCAGGATCGTGGGCATCATAGCGGTCTGCCAGGGAGTAATGGAGCCGCGCGGAATCCGTCGCAGGAAGAGGAGCAGAGTCGTGGCCATTACTGTGGCTCGCCAGGGAGTGCAGACCTGTCGGCTGAAGTTCGGCTGGAGTGTCTGGCGGAGAGGGGTGGTTAGCTACCCGTTTGAGAGGAGCTCGGAGTCCGGCTCCCGTAAGAGTCCGGACGAAGTCTTCCTTCAGCCGAAGTTGGGGACGAGGTCCGGCTCCCGTGAGAGTCCGGACGGAGTCTTCCCGCAGCCAAAGTCGGAGACGAAGTCCGGCTCCCGTAGGAGTCCGGACGAAGCTTACCAGTAGTTGAAGTTGGTGACGGAGCCCGGCTCCCGTAGGAGTCCGGGCGGAGCCTACTTGGCAGTTGGAGTTGTGGGCGGAGTCCGACTCCCGTAGGAGTCCGGGCGGAGTCTGTCTGCAGCCGGAGTCGGGGACGAGGCCTGGCTCCCGTAGGGGTCCGGGCGGAGTCTTCCTGCAATTAAAGTCAGGGGCGAAGTCCGGCTCCCGTAGGAGTTCGGACGAAGCTTACCAGCAGTTGAAGTTGGGGACGGAGCCCGGCTCCCGTAGGAGTCCGGACGGAGTCCACTTGCCGTTGAAGTCGTGGGCGGAGTCCGGCTCCCGTAGGAGTCCGGACGGAGTCTATCTGCAGCTGTTGGAGTCGAGGACAGAGCCCAGCTCCCGTAGAAATCCGGGCGGAGTCTTCCTGCAATTAAAGTCAGGGGCGAGGTCCGGCTCCCGTAGGAGTCCGGACGAAGCTTACCAGCAGTTGAAGTTGGGGACAGAGCCCGGCTCCCGTAGGCCCGTAGGAGTCCGGACGAAGCTTACCAGCAGTTGAAGTTGGGGACGGAGCCTGGCTCCCGTCGGAGTCCGGGCGGAGTCCACTTGCAGTTGAAGTCGTGGGCGGAGTCCGGCTCCCGTAGGAGTCCGGACGGAGTCTGTCTGCAGCTGTTGGAGTCGAGGACGGAGCCCGGCTCCCGTAGAAATCCGGGCGGAGTCTTCCTGCAATTAAAGTCAGGGGCGAAGTCCGACTCCCGTAGGAGTCCGGACGAAGCTTACCAGCAGTTGAAGTTGGGGACGGAGCCCGGCTCCTGTAGGAGTCCGGGCGGAGTCCACTTGCAGTTGAAGTCGTGGGTGGAGTCCGGCTCCCGTAGGAGTCCGGACGGAGTCTGTCTGCAGTTGTTGGAGTCGAGGACGGAGCCCGGCTCCCGTAGGAATCCGGACGGAGTCTTTCTGCAATTAAAGTCAGGGGCGAAGTCCGGCTCCCGTAGGAGTCCGGACGAAGCTTACCAGCAGTTGAAGTTGGGGATGGAGCCCGCCTCCCGTAGGAGTCCGGGCGGAGTCCACTTACAGTTGAAGTCGTGGGCGGAGTCCGGCTCCCGTAGGAGTCCGGATGGAGTCTGTCTGCAGCTGTTGGAGTCGAGGACGGAGCCCGGCTCCCGTAGGAATCCGGGCGGAGTCTTCCTGCAATTAAAGTCAGGGGCGAAGTCCGGCTCCCGTAGGAGTCCGGACGAAGCTTACCAGCAGTTGAAGTTGGGGACGGAGCCCGGCTCCCTTAGGAGTCCGGGCGGAGTCCACTTACAGTTGAAGTCGTGGGCGGAGTCCGACTCCCGTAGGAGTCCGGACGGAGTCTGTCTGCAATTTTTGGAGTCGAGGACGAAGCCCGGCTCCCGTAGAAATCCGGGCGGAGTCTTCTTGCAATTAAAGTCAGGGGCGAAGTCCGGCTCCCGTAGGAGTCCGGACGAAGCTTACCAGCAGTTGAAGTTGGGGACGGAACCCGACTCCCGTAGGAGTTCGGGCGGAGTCCACTTACAATTGAAGTCGTGGGCGGAGTCCGGCTCCCGTAGGAGTCCGGACGGAGTCTGTCTGCAGCTGTTGGAGTCGAGGACGGAGCCCGGCTCCCGTAGGAATCCGGGCAGAGTCTTCCTGCAATTAAAATCAGGGGCGAAGTCCGGCTCCCGTAGGAGTCCGGACGAAGCTTACCGGCAGTTGAAGTTGGGGACGGAGTCCGGCTCCCGTAGAAATCCGAGCGGAGTCCACTTACAGTTGAAGTCGTGGGCGGAGTCCGGCTCCCGTAGGAGTCCGGATGGAGTCTATCTGCAGCTGTTGGAGTCGAGGACGGAGCCCGGCTCCCGTAGGAATCCGGACGGAGTCTTCCTGCAATTAAAGTCAGGGACGAAGTCCGGCTCCCATAGGAGTCCGGACGAAGCTTACCAGCAGTTGAAAGTCGGAGGGGACCTGTAAGGGTCAATCCCGCTGAAAACTTCGGCCGAGGATATTTTATACCTAACAATAATTATTATTATCTAATACCAATCATGATTCTCCAAACTTGCTCCGAAATCCAGATCATTAAACCAGCGACTACGGCTCAAAACCGATCACAATACTAGTGACCAAATAATTTATATAATTGTTTACCGGAAAAATAATTTGGACGACTTTCACGCTCAGCCTTACTCGATTCTATGCTCATGTTTTGAAAACATAATTTCAGCCAAAACCAAACAAAACTTTCCCAGGTTTGACAACAGCGGAACCGTAAACTATAAAGTTCAACTTAATCTAATCAAATTACAAGGAAGAAAATAAGAAAGAGAGATTCCAAACCCTAGAACAAAAGCTCCAGTGCCAAGGCGGAAAGGCAAGGCGAGAGAAGCAGAAAGGATGTCGAGAAACTTGTCCGGGCGGACGGAGAACCGCTTCGGCTGAGGAGGCTTGAAGCCAGGCGGAGGTGAGAATGTCGCAGGCAGAGACGAAGATCCCAACCTCTGCCCCTCTTCCTGACCGGAGCTCACGGAAAGAGAAGCAGACGAGGAGGGTGTTTCGCGGAGCTCGGCGGTGACTTTCACCCACCGAGTAGATTTGGTCCTCGAGTTTAGTGGCCGGAGAACGAAAAGTGGAGCGGAGGTGAGAACTCCGGCCATGGCCTTTCCGGTGGGTGATAGAGAGTGGATTGGGAGAGCGAGCGGTTTGGAGTGGAGAAAACAGGATGACGGGAAGAAGCCAGACGTAAGTCGACTTATCGTTCTTCGTCCGTGTTGGGCACACGTGATTCACGACAGAAGGGAGAGAGAAGCATGCTCAAAGGGGTGTTTGATGTGGGTGGTCCATCTGCAATCAAAGATGGCATGGATGGAGAGAATAAAATTATCATATTTGATTATATTACGATGATAATTTTAAATTATTTTTTTAGAGACGGTTTGCACGCGCATTAGTACTTAGGATGTAATCTTCATGTAAGAAAAAAAAAAAACTTTTTTTCGAGAAAAAATTTATTTAATTTTATTCTAAAATTTTCTCAATCCCAATTTTCAATCTCAACTCCCACAATGAGAAGCGGTGATTTTATTTCTTCAATCCAATCACGATAATCTAAAACTTTCCTCTAATTCTATTTCTTCTTTTTTTTTTTTTTATATTATCTCTTTCTTCTACAATAGATAGCATAAAAAAAATCAATCTAACATATGTCAGAGATATTTTTGATATTATATGGTTGGTAATCTTAGATTTCCATAACATACCAAATAAGTTGTTTGTATATATTCGGAGATCTTTAATCACTGCACTATGGCAAACCAAATATAGTAATCTTAGATCACTAGGGATTAAATCACCCCAGGATTTGGATCATTAGTGATCTTAGATTGCTATGGTGATCCAAGTTGGGTCACCAAATATCCCCATGTACAAGCTTGAGGGTGGTTTGGAGATATTTTTAAAATATGACCAATTTAAATCAGTTGAAATTGAAATTGAATCTAAATTGATCTAATACAAAAATCAGCTCAAATTAGCTCAAAAAATCAGGTTCGATTCCATTCACTTTATCAGGTTGAACTTGAGGAGGAGATGGGTAAGGTAGAAGTGGATGGCAATGGTATGCAAGATGGTGATGCTACCATGAATGAAGATATCAACCAAAAATTTATGGCTAAGGCTATACCAATATCTACTATTCTTTGTGCAAAAACTATTCCACTAGCTATGTTTAGATCTAAAGACTAAAACTATCAAAATTAATCTCAATAGATTCTTACTTAGGAGAAAACTAGCTAGCTCATATACAAGTAATAGAACTCATCTAGAAGAGGCAACCAATCATACAATACCCTCAATTTTATCAAATCCAAGTCTCTCTAGTGCACCCTCAAGCTCGGCATCCTAGACGTTCACCGTAACCATGGCAAGCCTATCATCCTCTTCAAGCTCACCACCTCCCTCTCCATCCTCTCATCCAAAACCCTCTCTTGGAAACCTCATGCACATACTTGTCCACTATGGCCTCATCACAGCACATCGAGGCCAAGGTATGGAAGAAGAGGAGAATTATCTCCTCACACTAGCCTCAAAACTCCTAGTGGAGGAGAAAGTGTTCATCGTCCACGCCAAATGGGATAGGAAAGGTGGTGGCATTGACCATGGGAGGAGGGGTGACAAGGGATATCAAGAAAAGAGGTTGGAAGGAGGATTGTTTATTAGGGTTAGGGTTCGGCTCTGAATGGTTGGAGGCTCATAGGGAGTCATGAGAGAGGTGGCAATTTTTCAAGGAAAATGAGGTTGAGCAACAAGGAGAGTAGGGGAGAGAGAGCATAAAGTAGGTGGCTAGGATTTAGAGGAACAAAACCAATAACTATCACTTCACACACGCGCTCATATATGTGTGTGTGTGTGTGTATGTGAATATATATCGGAGCCTAGGTGATGGAGGCAATTGATGTTTGATTAGATGACTTAGAAGTCTTAAGATTAAAAGGGTTGAAGGGGCTTGTTCCATTTAGTTCCACATTGACTATTTATATGAAGTTTTCTAGCTTTGAAGCAAGAAGCCTTATGGGCGTGTTACCGAGCATAGTAGTGAGAGCTTATTACTTGAGCAGGTTTGGAATCTTGAGTTATGCTGGTTTGGGTGCGACTAGTACACCAGATTGGCTCACCCATTCTAAGCTAGATAGTGTATATATGGGTCAGTTTGGTTTAAATTGGTTTCTTTAAACTAAAATCGATAAATCAAACTAATTTCTGGTTCTAGAAAATTCCAAACTAAAATCAGACTGAATGTGAAAAAATTCAATCCAAACAAATTGAAATAACCAGTTGGGGTCAATTTTGTGGTTTGGCCGATTTTGTTGCACACTCCTAGATATGGGCGGCTACAAAGCCTAATGGATGGCTATAGCTAGCAAAATTTGAACAAATAATCTAATGCAACCCGATTTTGGGTCTGTTTGGGGATGCTGTAGCTTTTAATTAAAAGTTACTTCCAGATAAAGTAGCTTTTTGCTGTCAACTGTTTGGCTGTATAGATCCAAAAGCTATTCTGAAGTAGTAAAAGTGATTTGTTATGTATTTGGTTGACAAACCCAAAAGCCGATTTAAATGGCAAAATGATCAAAAAGGACAAATACTTAAAGTGATTCTAAAATTATTTAGATATAACACAAATGAGTACCATGATAAAAATAAATGTAACAAAAATCTTATAACACTTTTTTTACATATAGATAATATAAAAAATAAAATATAATAAATGATTATTATGCATGTTTAATCAAAAGAAGGTTATACTAGCATACTTCAATATCTATCTATCCATTAACAAATTACGTATTCTATCATGTACTTGAGCTAAAAAGCTATCATCTTGTGCCACAATGTTGGGTATGGGTTCTTGTATGATATTCTTATGGTTAAGATCGCTTGCGATAAATGGTATATAGTTATTATTATTATATGCCTCATCAAACTCCTCATCATGCTTTGCATGCTTCCTACTATAGTTATGAAGTGCCATGCCAACAATAATAATTCCTATTTGATCATCCAATTTATATGTAGGTGTTCAGCTAAGTATAGCTCATCTATTTTTCCAAACTCCAAATGTACGCTCTCTAATATTTTAGAGTAAAATATGGGATATATTCTGCTCACTTGCCATTTTCAAGACTATCAAAATATTTCAAAGTTTAACATCAATATGAGATGCTGAAAATTTAACAGCTAAAAATATTTGCAGAGAGGGGACAAAGTATTTACAAAAGACTATTAAATGACTAATGATAAGGAGGAATAGAACTATTATAGAAATCAAGACATACAGAGGTAGGTAGGTACATATTTATTAAACTAAAAAGGAAAAAATTCTTTTATTTCATCATTTTTTAAAAAAATTGTGTTGCTTGCTTCATTTACATGGGCTTCATTTTTTTTTAAATAACTTTTCTTCTACATAGAACTAATTAATGGGACATGATAAAAAGCATCAGTTGTATTCCTCTTTCACAATTCGTGAACTAATTAACGGCAGCATGGGACCAATTAGGATGCATGGATTTAAGCAAAGCTATAACTCTTTCTACATGTGGACAAGCCAGTGAGGTTTCTAAGCCAAAAATATTGGAGTTCCCGTTTGCTGCCTAGATGCTGACTTCTGGTGCAGCGATATGGGGCTATTGAAATGTCAGCCACTAGAGATTGGAAGACTATAAAATCAAATCTTTGAAAGGTTCTGCTATGTATTTATAAAAGAGTAGGATTGTCTGACGCATCAATCTTGCAATGCAGTTTCAGATGTATTCAATGATATGTATTTAAGAATTTTTTAGGAAGAAAATATGAAAAGCCATATGCCTAGCCACTTGTTCAATTCACTAGTACATGATGACTGGTGGGGAAATAGTGCTCAGAACTCAACCAGACACTTTGATAAATAAATTAGTTTATTTTAAAATTGAAGGATATTGGGATGTGACTATTCATCATCAATACTAAACACCTCATGATGATAATATGTGATTAATATATTGTTCTATAAGAAAAAAATATGTGCCTAGTGTGAGGATGAGAAATTGCCATGGATTCTACCGACCCTAGTTGGAAAACGGGACAAAACTACTCAATTAGGATGGGATATGTGGCAAAGCTACGATACTTTCCTACATCTAGATCTCTAGAGCCATGCTACATAGAGGATTGGTGGCAAAAAAAAAAGGAAGAGTGAGGAATGGAATGGACTTACTGTACAATGTATTGATGGTATTGTTTGAGAAGGGAAGGGATGCAAGACCGAGAGGGTTAGTAGCTGATTTTAAATAGGAGAAGAAGAAAAGTGAAAAGTCATACTTTGCATAGAAGATTTTGATTAAAATAGGAGAGATAGAAAGAAGAGAGGCATTGGGAAGAAGAAAATTAGGGATCACAATGAGTTAAATTTGGATTCCAGGTAAGCACAGAAAAGATAAGAAGAAGAGAGGCACTAGCTTTTTTTTCTCATGATTTCTTTTCTTTTCTAGGAAAGAGAATAACATAAGAAATTAATCTCAAGAAGAGCTTAGGATATTTAAGGAGTCAAGGAAGAAGAGTTCTGATATGTTTAAGAGTTGGCTAGAAATAGACGTACGAGGGGTATCAAGGGATAGCGCACCATTTTCATAACAAAAAAAAAAAAAATTTCTACAAATGTCACATGCAATTTGGGGGACTACATCTATTGAAAGTGGGAGAAGATCAACTTTACATAAATCACATTTTAGGAGTTTCTCAACATAGTATAAAATTACTTTTGGATTATTGCCAAACACCTAAAATCTATTTTTAAATCTTTTGACATGCACAAAGGTACTCCCCAACATGCACCTTATCTTGGTGGGGTTTGGATGATGATTCTTTTAAGTATAGATCCAATCTTTTGGATACAAAGTCTTAATTGATTGTGGGCTATGGGTTAGAGTTTTGATCCAAGCCAGGGTCATTAAGAAAAGTTCTATTTGGGTTAGAAGAATTTAGATTAAGTCAACTCAAAATCTGAGACAAAAATCTTTTGAGTTGTCGATCTTCTTTGTATTATTTTATAAATATTTTGGAGCTTACAAATAAAAATTTAAATGATTGGATTTGATTTCTTGGATTATGTTTATTAGGAATTAAACCTTACAAAATATATTAGATTCATAAATGGGTACGGGCCAAGAGGTCTTGATTTAATGATGGGTAGGATTAGACATGGATCAAGATTTTATGTGATTATCCTTGCTTGAATCAATCCAAACTAGATCCAACTTGACATATTTCCATCCCTGGGGATGGCATATACAGCTACATTTGCTTTGATTGGGCTCACATGTCCTAACAAATCTACACTATAGTAAAGGAAACAAAGCTATTCTCGTCCAAGCAAAAACTGTATGGCAGAATATCATTATACATAGACTATCTGTTCAATTTGATATTTGCCATTATATATAAATATTTTCTAATTACCATAAGATTAATCTTTCTACGACACCCTAATGCACTTGTAACTCACAATATACTCTCATTTCTTTAGTAGATTTCCTTTATAGAAAAATGAAAGGAGAAAAAAAAACATGCAAGTTGATCGCCAGTCATGCGACACCTAGGCGAATGATTATTTGCCGATACTTAGAAGAGCATGTAGACTTCAAAATTCACTTGAACCAGTTCCATGCTTTCAATACCTATTCTATGACACACACTTGGTGAAAGATGACCGAGTAACTTACGACTTGAATCCCACCTTCACTTGGGTTTGGAGTGTTAGGGTTATCGGGGAAACCCCCTTGTTGTGTAACTCATTGATTACAAGTCCTTCTAGAGTGAGCGAGAGAGATAGAGAGAGGGAGAGACTGGGAACACAACACCTGGTCCTTTTTTTGACCACCATTTTATACGCCAGATCCTTTGACCATTAGCATTTAATTTTTATCTTGAGGTTTGCACACACTTATAGTACCTATACTGGTTTTTAAACACAATTATATTATCCATTCACACACTTATATTTGTGTACATATAATTATTTCTAACTATGTACAAGCTAGGTATAAGTGTATGCAAGGCTGGGGACTAAAAATTAAATAGCTTAGGAATTATAGGATGAAAATTAAACTTTCCATCAACAAGGATTAAATATTAGATACTGATCAACCGTTGATCAATGCTAATTACCTCAACAAAAGAAAGAATGGAAGAATGAATGAACGAATGAGTTATGAAAGAAAGATGCCCAGGTTGATATGGTGGAGATAGACTTTTGAAAATTCACATAATGGAATTGTAAACTCCTGACATACGATGGAATTGTCGAAGCCTCCTGTACATTGGGCAAAGGCTTTGCTTGGGTTGGGCTGGTTATTGAGATTGCAGGCTAAGCTGAGAGACATCAGTTTTGGAGGCCAATTGATTTTGATCCACTTATCTTAGCATTTAGGTCGGCTTGGAAGGCCTAACAAGACCATCTTGAAGAATTTATGAGGGCACCCAAGTCTTCATATGAATGATGAGCTGGATGAATCTAGTCATGCCACATCACCTTAATTATTTATTGACATAACACTACCGTCCTACTTGCAAGTTTGAAATGTCTTTCTTGATTCGAGTGAAGGAAGTAGCCATTTCAAAGAAGGCATTAACTTATGGGTAGTGTCCACCAAAGGACGAGCCCTATCTCTTGGCCTTTTGTGGGGATGTTGACCGTCGGGGGCAAAGAGGATGTGGCATGTGTATATTGATCCAGTCATATAGATTTATTCAAGCCATCAAAACTCTATAAAGAGAGAGATAGCGTCTTGTAAATCTACCACCTTTAAAGGAGTTTTGAATGTCTTTTCCATTGCTCCAAAAAATTCTTTTGTAGAACCAACTTGCCAGTTGCTTTAAATTGCCCTTGGATGGTGGTTCTCTTGCTTTTCTCCCCTCCATGAGATAGATGCCTTCAATATTGCTCGGAGATGCTTTAGCCGGACTTGTGAGATGCCAGGAAGAAAACGGCCGAGGTAGAGGCCAAAGTAGGATCCTTCAAAAGTGAGCTAGCAAGTGAGAGGGATCAGATCAAAGTGGCCTTGCTTTGAGTGCTTGTAATAAAGGAAGAGCTAGAGGTTGCTTGGTTCTAGGTCACTCATTCTGAGAAGAGGGCTTCTTAAGCCATGGGAAAGTTCAAAGCATTGGGAGCTACCATGCGGCGCTTGGGTTCACCATAACCGAGTCCTTTGTGGAGGGCTTCAATGAATGTCGAAGCTAGATATCAAGGCTCTTCCTCTAGGTTGACTTCAGCAGCCTTGATCTAATCGTGGATAGCAACAATGAGGTCAGAGAGTCAAATAGTGACAGCAAAGCCGAGGAGCCATCATGCCCCAAGCAATAGTCTTCTACAAACCTCCCTCTTGCACTTCTTGGTGTCACCATGGAGGCACAAGATGAGGTGAAGGGTGGTCTTCTAGGCCAAGCAACCTTCTCGAATTCATCGATCTTGAAGAATTAGAGCTCAGCCAGTCCCAACTTTCTTCTTTTGTAATATAGTAGTTGACTCCGATTGACCTACTTTGTAATCACACATTGTTAATGAAATGAAATTATTTTCAAGCATACCTTTTCTTTCATTTGTTACTTGGTTGTTTGCTCAAGGTCATCTCAAGGACACCAAAATGAGCTAAAGATGCATACATATAAGTTTCTAAGATTAGTTGAATGAGGCTAGAAGATTGTAAAGCTAAGAAAAGGCCATGATAACTCCACTTACTTAAGATCATAATAAGATTAGTTCATAGCAAAATTAGCTGAGCTAAAATGGTTACAAAGACCATTTAAGATAATCATGAGCGCTAATACTAATGGCTCTAGGCTAAAGCATAATCAAAATTTCATGATAGCCATAATGGCCAAGGAACTAAGCCAAAATGCTCTCAAAACACATCAAGTAATAAGATTAGAATTTCATAAAGTGTCTGAGATCGGCAAGGATGTCACCAATGTATATGCATGCATGCATGCATACATACATACATACATTGTGTGTGTGTGTGTGTATTTATGTATGTATTTATCACCTCATTGGAGTAAAATGCAACCTATAATAACCTAGTGTGAATAACTTCGGCTTAGTCCACTTGACCTAGCCTAATTGCAAATTGTGGTCCAAAGGGGCTGCACAACTTTTAAAGCATAGAAAAAAGAAAAAAAGAAACAAAGAATGCAATGGAGGAAGAAGACTCCAGTCGAGTCTTCTCCTTCTCCAAAAGGAAATTTGTCTGGAGCCTAATTCTAGGGCTTCTATCTATAAGAAGAGGTCCTCTCCCTTCTACAATGTTGACCCTAGATTTGATTTTGATGAATAACAAAATATTTGAGCATATTGTTGGTACTAATAAAATATTTACGTATTTGAGGAGGAATCTTAAAAAGCTAGAAATTTATTTCAAAGATGCTCAGGACTTTCATCTTGAAGGATCAAATAAGCAAGATTAAAGAGATCAAGTCATGTAAACTTCAAATGAAGAAGACCTGAAGTTGACTCTTGAAGGAGTAGAGTTGACTCTAGCATAGTTTCAGCATATGACACAGGCCTTAAGTCAACTCAATTAGATTTTGAATTGACTTTGGCATGTAGAGTGACATTAGCACAGACTTGGAGTTGACTCTCACACACCTTAAATTGACTCTTTTAGTCAAAATAGAGAACTATTTTCTACATATTAGAGCTAAAGTCAACTTTCATAAACCTCGAGTTGACTCCCAAAGACCTCAAGTTGACTCCACTATAGCTGACAGCTTCAATGGCTAGTTTTTCAGAAGCTGCAAAATTACATAAAAATATTTAAATGATTATTTTTCAAGGTCCAATGGCTAGAAACCTATTTTTAGTGATGTTAATAAAGATTTATGAATGTCTAAACCATTATTGAAGCAAGAGAACAAAAAAAATCAAGAGAGGACAAGAAATTATCAACATACCTCAAAAATTCTGTGTGCATTCATTAAGCAATCAAGGAGAGAAATTCAACTCCAACAACTATCTTCTTGTGCTTCTTTCAAGAGAAAGAAGAGAGTCTTAATTGCAACAGCTTTCAACTCTTCAACTTGTGCATCAACGACACATCACCCACTTATTAAGGAGCTTAAGTTTGTATTTAATTTTTTGAATTCAAATTTTTATGTACTACAAGTTTCAAATAGAATTGAAACTTGGAGGATAGGCTCATCTAAGTTTGAAATTAGATTTGTACAGGCCTAGGAGTGACTTGGAGATAGATTTTGGTTGATGAGCCTGCAAAATCAATTAGATTAATATTATGAATTTAAAAAATAATCTTACTATAATCTTGATGATTATAGTGGAATTCCTAAGGGGGCTACTTGGAGAATGGATGTAATTGTTATGCTTGACACCAAATTACTATACATTTTATTGTTTATGTGTGTGGACTTATTTTCTATTCTCTTACATTATTGCTATACATTTCTGCTTATTCATATATTGCTTTCACTGCATTCACTCTTAAACAATCTTAGTTGTGCATATATCTGCTATTAAGTGTAAAAATTTTTGAAAACCTAATTGTCCCCCTCTCTTGAGTTGTATCTTTGGACAATAAGTGATATCAGAGTAGGTACTCTTTTACTTGTTTGTCTTATGATCTAGAAGAAAAGATCAGATAGCAGTCTAATTGAGTATTTTTTTCTCACCAAAGGACAGTCCACTAATCGACCATCCTTATTTAATGGTTCTAATTATACCTATTGAAAAGCATATATATGCATATTCATTCAGACTTTCGACTATGATCTATGGAGTGTATAATCAATAGACCACACACACCTACTATCACTGTAGATGGTAATATCATTCCCAAACTAGAAAAAGATTGAGATAATTTTGATAAAAAAATTTGTTCAATTGAATGCTAAAGCCATGAATATTCTTTATTGTTCACTTGATGCAAATAAATTTAATCAAATTTTTACCTGTATTTCTTTCAAAAAAATATGAGATAGGCTTGAGGTTATCCATAAGGGTATCAACTAAGTGAAGGAATCTAAAATTAATATGCCAGTGCATAAGTATGAGTTGTTTAAAATGAAACTACATGAAATAATAACTGGTACGTTCACTCATTTAACTAATATTTTAAATAGCCTTTAGAGTCTGGGTAGATCCTATTATCCTATTCTAACAATGATCTTGTGAGAAAAATCCTTAGGTCTCTCCCTCAGATATGGGAGGCAAAGATGATAACCATATAAGAAGCAAAGGATCTCAACACCTACCTCTTAAAGAACTTCTTGATTCTCTCATAACTCATGAGTTAATCATGAAGCAAAATATAGAAGATGAGTCTAAGAAAAGAAAGATGATAGCTCTTAAATCAATAGCTAAAGAAGAAGAGGAGAGTGAGGACTTAGAGGAAGGTGATGGAGATGACGAATTGACCCTCATAACAAGAAAATTCAAATGCTTTATGAAAAAGAAGAGATCAAACTTCAAGAGGAGACCATTCTCCAATGGTGAGCCAAGCAAAGAAAAAGACAAAGACAAAGACAAAGTGCCACCCACCTATTTTAAATGTAAGAAATTGGGGCACTTCAAGATGGATTGTCCCTTATTGAATAAATCCTCTAAAAAAATAAAGCAAAAAGGCTATAATGGCCACTTGGAGTGATAGTGAAGAGTTTAGCTTAGACGAGGGGCACAAGAAGTGGTGAATCTTTGCCTCATGGCTCAACAAGAAGAGGTAAAGTCTAAACTCCAATCTAAACTTACTTTTAATGAACTGCAAGAAGCCTTCTATGGTCTAATTGAAGAACTAAAAAGGCTTAGTCTGAAAAATAAAAATCTCAAGTTATCAAATCAAACTTGAATCAAAGAGAAAGAAATGCTTATAAATGATAAAGAATCTATACTTAAAGAAAATCAAGAACTGAAAAAAGAAGTTGAAAAGTATAAGCCTACAGTTGAGAAATTTACTTATAGCTCAAAAAAATTATAAATGATATTAAGTAACCAAAGAGCTTTCTTCAACAAGGCTAGTCTTGGTTTCAAACCTTAAAATAAACAAAAAAAAATCTTAAAGAATTTCTTTGTTAAAGAATCATCCTTTATCTCTCAAAATATTATATGTTTCTATTGTAGAAAATTAGGACATAAAGCATATACTTGTGATTTCAAAAAATAAAAAATGATTAAAAATCTAAGAAACTTTGGGTTTCAAAAGGAACAATCCTTACTAACTCTAAAAGATCCAAGATGACTTGGATACCTAAATCTTCTACTTGATTTTTGTTTGTAGGTGTGTATAATAGTTAAGAGAAAGAAAGAAAAACGGTACCTTGATAGTGGTTGCTTAAGGCACATAATGGATGATAGGAAGTAATTTGTTATCCTTGAAGCTAAGAAAGGAGTGGTAACCTTTGGTGATAATAGTAAAGGACATATCATTGATATTGATAATATTTGTATTACTCTTTTCACTTACATAGAAAATATTCTTTTAGTAGATAGTTTAAAGCATAATTTGTTAAATATAAGTCAATTTTGTGATAAAAGATTTAAACTAGTTTTTGAATTTTTAATGTGCATTATGTCTAGCCCTATTGATAATGGCATTATTCTCAATGGATATACACATAAGACTATCTACATGGTTGATCGTGATGATCATTTCATAAAGAATGGCCAATATTTAGTTATAATGAATGTCAAGATCAATGAGACTAGCTGGTTATGACATCATAGATTAGAACATACTAGCATGAATTTGATTTTCAAATTAATTAAAAGAGATCTTGGGAAAGGTTTACCAAAACTTGACTTTGAAAAGAACAAAATTTGTGATGCATATCAATTTGAAAAAATAAACTAGAAGTTTCTTTAAATCCAAAAATCTTGTTTCAACTTCTAGACGTCTTAAATAACTTTACATAGACTTATTCAGACCAAGTAGGACTACAAACCTAAGAGGTAAAAGATATGGATCTATGATTGTAGATGACTTTTCAAGATTTACTTGGATTCTATTTTTAGATCAAAAAAATAAAGCTTTTTCAATATTTACTAAATTTTGTCAAAAGATTTCAAATGAAAAGAATTTAATAGTTATTTGTATTAGAAGTGATTATGAAACTAAATTTGAGAATTAGTATTTTGAAAAATTTTATAAAGAAAAGGGCATTGAACATAATTTTTTTGCTTCAAAACATCTAATAAAATGGGATTGTTGAAAGAAAAAAATAAAACATTAAAAGAAATAACCGAACCATGTTGTATAAAAATAATCTCCCCAGATGTGTTTAGACTGACACTATCAATACACCATGTTATATTTTAAATCATACTTTAATTCGATCGATTTAAAAAAAAAATCCATACAAACTTTGGAAAGATAGAACCAAATATGAAAGTAACCAAACATAAGATACTTTCATATTTTTGGTTGCAAATATTTCATTCTAAATAATGATAAAGATAAATTAGAAAAATTTGATACCAAGTCAGATAAAGGTATCTTTATAGGATATTTGTTACCGTTAAAATTTGAGACTCAGTTAGAAAGGCTGGAGCAGTGGTACATCCTTTCGAAAAAGAGACTTGCAAGATAAGTCCTGGCTGGAGTTGACTCCGACAAGAATCCTTCGATGCTCAAGTCAGAAATTAGAAAAAATATGTGAGAATGAGTGTAGAGAGATTATTCGCACGTATCTTGGGGTTTCGTTAGAGGTCTTTTTGTAGGTAAGGGCTAAGAAGCCATTTTGGGCAGATTACGTGATCAATTTATATATGTATGGCAAAATTTTTGATCAAAATTTTTGAGATCGGATGATTACACCTACCTTATTTGTTTAGGAGCCAACTAAATATTACAGGTACTTTTGAATTTTGAAATGAGGACACAGATTGGATTGGACCAACTTCTTTCATCGAGACTTTGGCATGGTCTGATGGAGACGGATGTCGAAGAAAATTGACAGCTGGAGCCAACTACGCGTAATGAGGTAAAGATCGGTGAGGGCTGAAGTATACCTATGGCTGAAGCTGGAGATCGACTAATTTAGATGTCCGATTGTCTATAGATGTTGGATGGATGTCGAATGTTGGCTTCCATGGAGACAGAGATAGGCTTAAGGCTAAAGTCTCGATGAAGCCAAAGTCAGGATGAGGCTAAAGTCAGGGGCAGGTCGAAGTTAGGGTCAATCGATCCTAGGTGTTTTGCTTAACGGGGTCACCAGGAGTTAAGGATCGTTAGGGGCTAAAGCTAGGATTAGGAGGTCCCAGATTATGCACTGAATGACTTCAGATGGTTCTTTTATGATATAGGAGAAATATATTCCTTCGAGATTGAATACTTCCATTCCTGACTACATTGTGACATCGATCTTGATATCATATCATCTGTCTTTCTGTTAATACATGTCTTCATCCTAGATGACAAATTTCCCCCCAATACATGCCTCTACTCCTAAGTTCAGTGCGGATGAAGGGAGTATATGAGTTCTGATTCACTGAAGACATGTTGTCCTTCTCACCGAAAGGGCACTTGTGGTTCTTAGGTGGAACGAACGGTCATATCAATGGGTAATCATGATCAGGAGGTGGTTGGATAGATTTTGAAAAGTGGTATACCTCGTTTTCCATAAAAATCATTAATGGGCCGATTGGCATCTTTTGCACACCAACAAAATCATGCCATGTGTCAGTCATTAGATGGTTGGGCAGAATTCTGTATTCGAACAGTTTTAATCTTCTGCACCTGTAGAAGGAGGTTATGCTTCCTGCCTTCTTCTTTCACGCTTTTAGACTCTTCCAAGCTTTTCTTTTTTTCTCTGATTCTCTTTCCTATTCCAAAAGCTTTTTCGATCACCTACGACTCCTCTTTGAATCACCATCCTCACTTTTGATGGAATCACCATCCTCATCTCCTGTGCCGCTATAGGTTGGTCTCCTTCCTTCTTTTGTGTTTTTTCTTTTTGTCTCTTTAGTCGGATCGCCCTTCTTTCTGTGTCTGCTCCTCTTTCTATTCTTTTCTTTGTGTGTTCCAATGGCGGGTTACAGGTGTCTTAGTGAGAACTGGTCTTTTGAATCTCTTCCTCTTCAGGGGAAGCCCCTGTCGGTACAAGCGAAGGGTGTGATGTTGCACCCTCCTTCGTTCCTGACACAATCGGATCCAGATTGAGCACAGAGAATCTGAGTATCATCTGTGCCCGATATAGGATCCCGACTACCTTCAAATTAGAGTCTCCTAGGCCTCATGGTAGGATCGACAGTCATCCTCTTAGTAGGATCGGCCTGTATGAAGAGGCTTTCAAAGTCAGATTTAGACTTCCTATCCATCCCTTTGTTGTTGAGCTCTTCCACTTTTCTAATTTTTTCTTTTGTTCTGTCACCTCGAATTCAACCCATCGCAGCCAAACCTACAGTAACAGAGCCCAGACAAAGGAGTCCATGTAGGACAGATAAGCATGCAGCCTAGAGATATAGCTCATAGGTGTGCAAGGCCTACAAGCGTGGTCCATGGGAGTGTAAGACCTGCAGCACACAGGCCCACTGCAGCTTGCGGCCTAGGTGTTGGCCTATAGTGCACACGACCCCCTGCACTGGGTGCGGTGTGTGATGCGGTCCATAGTGGGCCATAGGAGGAGATGTGGTCCAAGAGGAGAATATCATGGTGCATGGGGTGGCTGGCGAGCACGGGCGATGTGGCACACGAGAGGAGGCTGGTGCACCTATGGGTCATATGGCTTCACAGGTGAACACGATCTTCACATGGTCTACCACCTTATTTTGCACGATCGGGCGGCTCAGAACATGTGCAGGTGCGATCGGATGGTCAGAGATATTTTGGACTTTGATCAGGATTGTGCTTGGGGTTATAGAGTTTTGTTAGGACTCTATTTCAGATCATTTTAAAGGCCTGATGGTCTGTGGAGTTAGGGTACATCAACAATAGTCAAGAGTGTCTTGAAATGGTCATGGGAGTGACCGTGAGTGTAGGGATAGGGGCTGAGGCATGATATAGTGGTTGAGAGTATCACAAAAAGCATCCAGGAGCATCAAGGTCCTGGCACGACAGACCTGTGAGAGGATCTCCTTGAAGGATTTTGTGAGAGCTTTTGTGAGGATTGTGCTTTTTATTGACAGAGAGGTTAGTGTATCAGAGTTGAGAATATATGATCTCCTCTTGTACTTGTTATGTTCTCTCATAATAAAATTTGTGTACCTTATGGAGATAAGCCTTGAGCTGATCTACATATTTGATTGTATTCTATTTTTATTTCTTCTTCTTTCTTGTTGTGGTATCGACATTGTCATTTGTTTTAGTGATCCTGGGCAAGGGATCTATATTTCATACTAGTGAGGGATCCTTCCCAACTGTTCTCAACTGGATAAAGTGGTTCAGTTACATCGAAAAAGCGCAACCACTCTATTAACATGAGATGTTGTGGGGTGGAGATGGGGTTAGGCCCAATAACTGTTAGGTGATGGATCCAATAATGGCTTCACTTATGCAAGAATGATGGATCTGACTTAACTAAGGAATGAGGCCAATAATTATCAGATGAGGTCTGCAGGACTTAGAGACTGAAGACCACTATAAGATGCTTGAAAAGTATTGGACGAGAGTTATCTATGCATTAGTTGACACATCTTAATAATTATTAGGTGAGGTAGTGCACCAATCAGTGGGACTGTAGTATCTACTTGAAATCCTAATTGCCAAAAAATTTTTATTTCTCCACCTGAGGAGTGTGAAAGATTCGAAGAAATAGTGGGAGTCGAGTTTGCTTTTAAAATAAAAATCCTAAAACAAACTAAAACAAGTCAATTACAAAAGTTTAACTAGAATCTTTGCTAATAGGCTGCCATTCATACCCATGCTTTCTCTGAACTCTTTTGAGTAGATCTAGATTTGTACGAAACTGCTTTGCATTGCTTTGGTCATCATAGTTCTCCACCCGATGTGAAGGGAGTCTAATTTCTATCAAGATGATGGCTCCCATTCCGAAGGAGAGATTGAAAGGAGTCTCTCCAATGGATGTCTTTTGAGCGGTTCGATAGGTTCAGAGTACACTATGCAATTCATCCACCCATGCTCCTTTAGCCTGACCAATCCTGTGTTGGGTTCCGGTCATGCAGTGGAATGTGATTTTCAAATAAAATTTTCACATACATTCAACTATTGAAAATAAAATTTAACATTTAAAACATGCAAACCAGAACACAAACCTTAAGAACACCTTGATGATTACAATCAGACATTTCAAGCATGCATTAAGGTAAGATATTATACCTTCTTGAAGATGAGGATCTGGTGAACCATGATCTCTATAAGACTCTAAAATAGATATCCTCCAATAGTGATCTACACGGGATAGATCAGGATTTTTTCCAATTTAATGTAGTGCTGTAGCCATCTTCACAAGTGCACTACTAGACTTCTTCTCAAGGATTAGATTGCACCACCACCTAATTACATTCTATCCTCCACCAGAATGATACTAGAAACCTTTTCTTAAAAGATCTCACCATACAAATCAGATTCAAATATTCAATACTTGAATAATCTGAATCCTAAGACAAGCAACAATTGTTTTCCATTTTTCCTCTTGATTTTCTTTCTATTTTTGTCTCCTCTTTTTCTTGTCTTTTTCTTTCCTTTCTTTTCTGACTTTTTTTCTACTTTTTCTCATATGATCCCACACCTTATCCTCTTATGGAATGCACACCACAACGATAGGTAGCGCCCCCTATTTATGAAAGTCCAAGGGGCATGGAACATTTCCATTGCCGCTATATATCTTGGCATTCTGCTTCCCTCACGTAGAGAAATAAATCCCAATGCATGAAACTAAGGAGCATGGAGGAATTTTAAGCACAGAAGACTCTTCTTTTTGTGTTTAGATTGCAAGGTGCCATCCATATGGTGCGTCCCATATTTTCTCACACGAGTTATCTTTAAATTCTACGTGAATTAAATCACCAAGGAATAAATATGGCATGGAAGAGCCTTCAAGCAGAAGGACTCCTCTACTTCTATGCCCACTTATTCCTAAATGCCATTTGATGGTGCAAAAAATAAAGAGAGGCATGGGATTAATGCAAGGCATGGAAGATTAGGCAGGAAAATTAAGAGGAGTAGCCCAGAAGGACTCTTCCTTTTGGGCACCATTTATTTTGGGCGTTGAAATTAATATGGCATGGCTTTTGGTGTGGAGGTGTTGGTTTTCATATGGAACTCTTCCATATGGATAAGTTAAACCAACTAGAAGCCTATAGGTTTAAACTTAATCCTATTAGGTCAAGGCCATAGGTTCTAGGTTAGCTCAAACACCTTTGAACTAAATCAAATTGAAAACTTGGGTTAATTCATATGCTAGAAATTTAATTAACCCATAAGATTTATAATAAATCCAATCAGATTTGATCAAGATCAAATTTTTAATATATGTGATCTATTGGGTTCCATATCTAGCCAGCAGTGGACTCAGGCTCATGATCTAAACCAATCCGATTAGATTAGATTAGCCCAAATGCATCAATTAATCAGAACACCTTCTAATTAATTTTCAGATTAAACTCTTTTAATTCTTATGAGTCTACAAGTTAAGATTGATGTCTAGCAACATCTCAAAACTATCTAGAAGATATGAAATTTGATAGAAATATCCAAATACCCTTCCATAGTGAGTTACCATGCAATTCAATCCTTCGATCATATAATATCCCAGACAGTTCAGAGCATAGAAACATGTCAAGCTCAAATATCTATCCATATGTATCTTGATCTAATGATGATGACTCGATTGATAAATCAGTATAAACTCTTTCTACTATCTATCCCTGCTCTGATCAGAAACTCTTTGAGTCATTATCCTATGAGACCACATAGGATGTTCGATCTCCTCTTACAAGGAGTGATCGATTCTTTGTTGACCACTCATAACTTTCATGTATACTTCATCATATCCAGAACATCTCATACATGTCTCAAAGAGTCATGCTAGAAAATAAATCAAAATATGGATCCACATATATAAGGTATCATGGTAATCTCATATCTAAGGATTACTTGCACTACTCTCACTGGAGAACCATCTTTTGACATATTATAAAGCTCCATCAGATATTTTTTTTATGGATCACTTCAGTGAACTCATTTTCCAATGAGCACCTACATCATTATATTAGTTGTTAGGATTTGATATCTCGAGATTCGATCCACAATAAGTCCACAATGAGATCTAGAATGATGAACAAAGTCCAATGAGCATAAGAACAACCTAAACGGTATCCAGATAGAGAAAATATGCACAAAAAATGGCATAACCCACAGAGCAGTGGAGGCCGACGGTGGTGCAGTCAGGCCCGACAGCATGGCCCAATGTGTGGACGTGTGGGCACGGCCCGAGCCCAAACGGGTGCATGCATGGGCGTAGCATAGCGTGGGCGAGTGTGCGGGCACCCAGGCTCGATTTTCTATTGCAGTCCATGGTGGATTGTGGGGTGTTGCACGATCCACACAATCACTGTGGATTGACAGGCCGTTTCTCACTCGATTTCTCATGGTCCACGATGAATTGACGGTGTTTCGAAGGCTGTTCACATGGCTCATGGTGTTTCGATGAATCGGGGACTCTAGTTTTGCATGATCAGATGGCTTGGAGTGTTGTCGATCTTGATCTGATGGTTCAGAAAGTTGTTTGGATGCTCATAGGATTCCTTTCTCCTATTTTAGCAGGTTTAAGGGCTTTAAAGGCCCCTGTGGACAAATAGAGAGTGCAGTGTGGTATGGTGTATTCGATCGAAGGCCCAGAGCACCAGCAAACTGAGAGGAGCCGTCAGAGAGCAGAGGCAGGGGTGCTTCAGGTAGACTATCAGACAGCAAACAGCGGTTACTTCAGGGGTTCAGAGGGTCTTTCTAGAGAGAGCTTTTGTGAGGGATAGTTTCTTGTGAGAGAGAGATTAGGTGTATGAAGGTTGAGGGTATGATCTCTTCTTATAATTTTCTCTTTTTCATAGTGAAGCTTTGCATGCCTCATGGAGGTAAGCCTTGGGCTGATTCACATATTTGATTTTTTTCTCTTATCTTGTATTTATTTTTCTTTCTTTCTTTCTCTTGCTGATCGGATGCAATGCAAGTGGTATCAAGAAGATCCTCTAGTGGTGGTGTCTTGACCAAACATCCCCAACAACTGGTATCAGAGCTCAGATGGTATCAGAGCATGAGGTTGTCTAGATCATGATGGTGTTAATTGAGATTGAAGAAGATGGAGAAGACAAGTTCAATAAAGGTAGAGATCAGTCGGTTTGATGGAAAGAGTAATTTCTCCCTCTAGCAATCGAGAATGAAGGATGTGCTCATTCAGCAAGGGTTGATTGAGGCTCTATTGTGTGAGGAGAAGCCAACTATCATAGAGGTGACAGTTTGGAAGTGGCTCCGGATGTAAGCAGTGAGTATGATCTGTTTGTACCTAATGGATGATATAGTGATCCATATGCTTGATGAGACTTCTCCGACGGTGATGTGGTCGAAGCTCGAGGAGTTATATATGTCGAAGTCCCTCACCAATACTCTTTTCCTCTAGAGGCAGTTCTACCAGCTATGGATGATCGAGGAACAAAGCATGCAAGAGCATCTAAGCAACTTTCAGAAGATCCTCACTGACTTTCTCAATGTTGGTAAGAAAGTTAAGGAGAAGACCAAGGTGTTGGTCTTGCTATCATCCCTTTTTTTCTCTTTCAAGTCCTTGGTGACTGCTCTTCTAGTAGCAAAGAGTACCATCAAGATGGAATAGGTGATTTTTGCACTTCTCCAGAGCGAGGTTCTCAGGCAAAAGAATCAAGCTTTGAGTTTAGGTGGTGACTTAGCCCTGACAGTGATTGGAGGACATGACAGCAGAGGACGAAGTGACAGAAAATTGCGACGTGGGCAGTCCCAGTTCAGGATGAGGGACTACAGTAAGATTAGATACTGACGGTGTGACGAGTTGGGATATCATGTCAGAGATTGTCCTCAACTCAAAGATCGGATGATGGCTATTATGACGGTGGCTAATAGCGACACTGAGATCGTTGATGTGCTTATAATCTCAGATGAGATATCTACTCCTTCCTAGTAGTGGATCTTAGACTCTGCTTGTTTGCATCATGTTTGTTGCAGAGAGGAGCTGTTTGAGTCTCTAGAGAACAATGAGGGTACTATTTACTTGTCGGATGGATCGAGCTGTGCAATCAAAGACATTGGGACAGTCAGCATGGAGACACATGATGGAGCAGTAAGGAAGTTGGGTGAGGTCGATACATACCCAGCTTCAAGAGAAATCTAATTTTTCTCAATAGATTGGATTTGACCGGCTACAAGTGAAGAGCTGATGGAGGAATCCTGAAGGTCATGTGTGGTAATAGGGTAGTGATAAAGGAGAAGAAGTATGGAGGACACTATCTCTTGACAAGGAGCCCAATGCGAGGTGGAGCTCCAGGAGTAGGTAGATCGGATACGAGACGGGAGACTCGAAAGGATGAGAGGTGACATCACAAGGTGAGATTCCTATTATCGTAGAAGACTATCCCGAGCAGGTCTCAAGTTAGAGAGGACATAGCATGTAATAGAGATGGGATCAAGTGGCCTGGCTCGACTCCCATGTTTATCCATCCATGAGCAGCAGATATTTGCCCCAAGACATGAGGGCGAGAGATGAGCTCTCAGAGTTATTATAGAGGCCGAATGTCGAGTTGTGGTGAAGATAGTTAGGATTTGATATCTTGAAATTCGATCTATAATAAGTTCACAAAAAGATCCAGGATGACGAACTGACTCCAATGAGTCCAAGAACAGCTCAAATGGAGTCCAGACAGGAGATACGCAAAAAAAAAGGTGGTACGAGCCATGGAGCGGTAGAAGCGGGTGACGGGCCGGCAGCGGCACAGCCAGGCCTGACAGCACAGCCCAGTGCATGGATGTACAGGTGCGGCCTAGTGTAGGCGAGCGTGCGGGTGCCTAGGCCTAATTTTCTGTTGTGGTCCATGGTGGACCATGGGGTGTCACATCATTTTTCGCTCGGTTCTCATGGTCCATGATGGACCGACGATGTTTTAGAGGTGTTTCACATGGCTCACAAGGTTTTGATAGGCTGAGGACTCCAGTTTTGCATGATCGGATGGCTTGGAGTACTGCTGGTCTTGATCTGATGGTTCAGAAAGTTGTTTGGATGATCATAGGATTCCTTTCTCCTATCTGAAGCAGGTTTGAGGGCTTTAAAGGCCCTTGTCGACAAACAAAGAGTGCAGTATGGCATGGTGTGTTCAATCGAAGACCCAGAGTAGCAGCAGATCGAGAGGAGCCATCAGAGAGTAGAGGCAAAGATGCTTCAAGCAGATTGTTAGGCAGCAGACAGCGGTCACTTCAGGAGTTCAGAGGGTCTTCCTAAAGAGAGAGCTTTTGTGAGGAAGAGCTTCTTATGAGAGAGAGATTGAATGTACGAGAGTTGAGGGTGTGATCTCCTCTTATAATTTTTTTTAGAGGGAAGCTTTGTATGCCCCATGGAGGTAAGCTTTGGAATGATCCACATATTTAATTTTTTTCTCTTATCTTGTATTTATTTTTTTTTTCTTTCTCTTATTGATTGGATACTATGCAAGCGGTATCGAGAAGATCCTATAGTGGTGATATTTTAGCCAGACATCCCAAACATTAGTATCATCACATAAATAATTATGAAATCAATCACCCTCTCTATCGAGCATACATAGGATATATCAGTTTTACCGACATCATCGATTTCCAACTCGATGATCCTATGATTGAAAATATTTTAGACCGAGACCATCAAGATTTTAGGTCTCACTAGCATGATCTTGTCATGGCCCTAAAATCATTATCCTTATCTATGGAGTTCGTCATAATCATGAATAAAATATGATACAGCAATTGATGAAACACAATATCTCATATATAAAAATAGCCAATGTCATGTATATGAGTAGGAAGATAATATAAAATAGTTCCATCGCATCATATATGCGATTGGTTTGTAGAGTACTATTCTTTTAATCTCCCACTTACACTAAAGTCAATCGTACTTATATCTGATTCATATGCTATCAAGGTGGCGATCACACTGCTACTATGACAAGGCTTAGTGAACTTGGTCCATTATGTAGTTCTTTGTATAAACTTACTCTATGATCACATCATGAATGAGATGAAAGTGCCTTAAGATGTATGTGGGTTTCTGGTGAGACCTCACCCAACCTAGTGATGAACTCTTTTATCAGGTGATTTTTCTTAGCAATCTTTACTTGTATCAATATACTGAATCAACCACAGTTTGCTATTTGAAACTTTTTCAATTCACTGCTTCTCTAGTACTTCTTAAGTGCTGAAAAAATACTTTTCATGGTTTTCCAATGATCCTTTCTTGGATCTGCCAAAAAACTAATATGCAAATCATAAGCCACACTAGGTTTGGTACATAACATATATGGATAAGTAAACACTTTTATACCCATCCATGTTGAACCTCTTCAACATAAAATCTATGTATCTAGAGTGGGATAAGTCTAACATTCATTTAGATCTATCTCTATAGATCTTTATACTAAGTATATAAGATGCTTCACCCAAGTCTTTCATAAAAAACTTCGGTGATAGCAAGTCTTGACCAATTGCAATATTGGAATATCATTCCCAATGTGCAGTATGCCATCTACATATAGAATCAAAACATCAGTGAGACTCCCACTTGTCTTCTTGTACACACATGGTTCATTCATATTTTTGATAAAATCAAATGATTTGATTATCTTATCAAAATAGATGTACCAACTCCTTAATATTTGCTTTAATCCATAAATAGATTTGTCCTCCTACTAGAGACAAACTCTCTAGCTGGTATGCAGCTATATCAAGCAAAATCCAGATGGCCATCCACTGGATAGGCTTCAGAAGATTCTGCACCATAAAGTGTGATATTATAGCACTATCGTGCTGGGGCCTGATCTCCATGAACTTCACCAACTTTGAATTTTGTTGGAAGTTTCATCTTTAGATTGTAGGGAGATAGCACTGTCGTGCTGGGGCCTGATCTCCACGAACTTCCCCAACTTTGAATTTTGTTGGAAATTTCATCTTCACATTGTAGGGAGATACTATAGCTCGGAGCGCATTGAGTCCCAAATTCCTAAAGATGGCGTTGTAGGTCCATGGGGTCCAAACCACCAAAAAATCAAGTTGGACTTTGAATCGTCGAGGGGATTGTCCGGCTATTATAGGAAGGGTTATGACCAATCGTTCGACACTGCATCTCTAGTAAATCTCATAAGATAGGAATCCAATCATCCTAGGCATTTGGGGGATATACCCATTTGGAAGAAAGCATTATAAAACAATACATCTGTCGAACTTTCATTATTAATTAGAATGTGCTATATATCGTAATTTGCAATATTTAAAGATATAACTATCACATCGTTATGCGAAAATTAGATTCTTTGAGCATCTTTTTCAGTAAAAGCGATGGATTCTTTAGTTTTTTGCTTCTTGGCTGGTTCGACAGATTCCTCCACCTGGCTTCGATGTCCACCAATTATTGTATTGATCATTCTGATGGGAGGTCGATCTTTAGAAGGCTCTCTCTATCACTACTTTGATGGGTGGGGTGACCTCTATCATTCTTCTGACTACTCCTGATGATGCCTGATAAATTGATCTAAGTGTCCATGCCGAATGAGCTCTTCAATTTCATCCTAAAGTTGGATACAGTCTTCTGTGTCGTGGCCACGGTCGCAGTGGTAAAGATAATATTTGTTGGAATTTCAACGATCAGGATAGGACTGCAACTTCCCTGCTCAAGGGATCTGATCCTTGATTTTCATTAACACTTAGGCTCGGGTGGCATGTAGTGACGTGTAGTTTGTGAATCTCCAAGATGGAAACACATGTCACTCTCTGAAGGAATACTTTTGTCGGAGGTTCTGTGGGGGAGTTCGGGACCTCCAACATCTGGATGGAGAGTGAGAGGACTGTCGATCCCTTGATGAAGATTTTATCTCTTTTTTCTTCTTTTCTTTGATAGTTACATTTACTAGGGGTTCATCTTCGAATGCTTCATCAGCTTGCATGTATTTCTCTGTCCGAGCCAACATATTGGCGAAGTTGTGAGGGAAAGTCTTCTTCAATGAATAGCAAAGGCTATTCCTCAGTAATCCATCCTTCAAGATGGCCATTGCGACTGACTGATCAAGATCGTGAACCTCCAACATAGCCATGTTGAAGTGATCGAGATAAGATCGGATCGATTCTCCCTCTAGCTAATGTTGATTAGGAAGTTCGATCCTTTTTGCTACCTTCTACTGCTTACAAAATGACTCATGAATAATCGGCTCATCTAGTTAAAGGAGTAGATTGTCCATGACTTTAGGCTTATATACCAGTGTCGAGCTATACCTTTCAGGATAGGTGGGAAGGCTCGACAGAGGGCGGCATCAATTGCCCCATGAATAAGCATCAAGGACTTGAAATTTTTTAGATGATCCATAAGATCAGTAATCCTGTGGTAGCTCTCCAGCTGTAGCATCTTAAAGTTACTGGGGGGCGGTTCTTACATAACTCAGGCATTGAATAGCGGGTTAGTACTGTACTTATCATCCCATGTCATAGCTTGATGGTAGATTGCTTCAATCCACTCGTTCATTTTTTTGAAGTCTGTAGTCTATATCTGCATCTTGAATAGTACAACCCTCTAAATATTGGGGAGGATATCGTCAGTCAGGAATCGAGTCCTGCCTGAAATAGGGACTCGAAGATCGTCATCTTCTCCACTCCGGACTTTGAGGCTGACTGTCACGAGTCTATCTCCCATGCTCAAGACTTTGTGGGAAAATTGGTGGTCGTCCCTGTGGTGGCAGTGCAAGCTTATATGGGGTTTGCCGGCTGTGGATCCACCATCGGTGCAGCATTGGTTGGTACTACTGCTGCCATCAGTGTAGCATTGACCTGCTGTACTGGCTTGCCACTGCAGATGGGGCCTAGAGTTGTTGCATCACCTGGACAGTGGTGGTCAGGGTTTGCACTTGTTAGAATAACAAGTAGAACTATTCTGCACTGATGGCCACCATCGATGGTGGAGTAGATGGGGGAAGCTTTTGGGGTTGCACCTAAGCCTGCTGATTGGCCGTGTCCTCCACTGGCTGGGAGATGATAGTGGCAGCTGAACACCAAGAAGACATTTTGCATGGGGCCATTATCTTAATCTCTTGCTCCTTCTCAAAATTAGATCAGTACCCTTTCTCTAGCGTCAATCTGTTACTGCTGAAATTTGAGACTCGATTGGAAAGACTAGAGCGGCGGTGTATCCTCTTGGAAGAGAGACCTATAAAGTAAGTCCTGGTTAGAGTTGACTTCAACGGGGATCCTCTGACGCTCAAGTCAAATCTCAGAAAAAATAGAAGAAAAGGAGTGTTGAGAGAGATCATGCATGCATATCTTGGGGGTCCCTCGGAGGTCTTTTTGTAGGTGAGGGCTTGAGAGCCATTTTGGGTAGGTTATGTGGTCGATTTAGATGGTTACACCCACTTTATCTATTCCAGAGCCAGCTAAATATCGTGGGTGCTTTTAAATTCAAAATGAGGATGTAGATTGGATTGGATCGATTTCTTTTGTTGAGGCTTCAGCGTGGTCCGATGGAGATGGGTGCCAAAGGGAGGAAGTTGTTGGAGCCAGCCACATCCAATGAGATAAGGATCGGAGAGGGTTGAAGTTTACCGATGGTTGAAGTTGGAGATTGACTAGTTTAGGTGTCCAGATGTCTACAGATGTCGGATGCTAACTGCCATGGAGACTAAGATAGGCTTGAGACCGAAGTCAGGATCGACTAATCCTGAGTGTTCTGCTTAGGAAGATCACTAGGAGTCAAAGATCGTCAAGGGTCAAAGTTAGGATTGGAAGGTCTCAAGTTATGCATAAAATGACTTCAGACGGTTCTTTTATGATTCAAGAGAAACACATATACTCCTAGATACTGTGCCGTGACATTGTTCCTGCATATCGCATCACCTGCTTTTCTATTAATCCATATTTTTGGCCTGGGTGATAAATTACCCTTCAATAGAAACAAAGCTAGATTATTAGCTAAAAGATATAATCAGGAAGAGGGTATTGATTTTGATGAAACTTATACTCTTGTTGCTAGATTAGAAGCAATTAGATTATTACTTACATTTGCATATTTTATGGACTTTAAATTATATCAAATAGATGTTAAAAGTATATTTTTGAATGGATTCATATCAAAGAAAGTTTATGTTGAATAACTTTCTGATTTTGAAAATCTTAGTTTTTCAAATCATATTTTCAAATTGCATAAAGCTTTATATGGTTTGAAACAAGCACCCCATGCTTGGTATAAAAAATTAAATAAATTCTTGCTTGATAATGACTTTAATAAAGGTAGTGTTGATACAACCTTATTTTTTTTTAAAAAAAATTATGATTTGTTGGTTATATAAATATACATAGATGATATTATATTTGGTGCTATTAACGAACCTCTTTGTCAAAATTTTTTTAAGTTAATATAAGAAAAGTTCGAGATGAGCATGATGGGAGAGCTAAACTTCTTACTTAGACTCTAAATTAAGTAAATCAAGAAGAAAATCTTTATCAATCCAAGCAAGCACGTCAAAAAAATAATCAAGAAATATAGGATGGAGACTACTAGACCTCTTGGTATACCCATGAGTCCTTCATGCCTACTTGATAAAGATGAGAATGGTAAGAGTATTGATCACAAACTCTATAGAGGTATTATTGGATCTTCACTCTATCTTACTACTAGTGTACTAAATATAATGTTGAACGCATGTATATACACTAGATATCAAGCTAATCCTAAAGAATTATATCTTCTTACTGTTAAAAGAATCCTTAGATACTTAATAGGAACTTATAATATAGGCTTATGGTATTCAAAGAATTCATTTATTAGCTTAATTGTATATTCTGATGTTGATTTTACTGGATGTTGACTTGATAGAGGAAGTACTAATGAAACTTATCAATTTCTAGATATAAACTTAATACTTAGTTTAGTAAAAAATAAAATTCAGTGGCACTCTCCACCGTGGAAGCTGAATATATTATAGTCAGAAGTTGTTGTACTCAAATTTTATGGATTAAGTAGCAACTAAAAGATTATAGCATTAAACCAAATAAAATTATCATAAGATGAGATAATATAAGTATAATTAACTTAACCAAAAATTCAATCCAACATTCAAAAACTAAACACATTGAGATAACATATCACTCCATAAGAGATCATGTTCAAAATGGTGATGTATTGTTAGATTTTGTTTGTATTGAAAAAAAATAAGCTGACATATTCACCAAATCCCTAAGTGAAGATACATTTTGTATAATTAGAAAAGAATTAGGTGTTTGTGATTCTTTTGCCTAAATTTTTCTTGAATTTCTTGATTTATTGAGTATCCTAAACTCTTGATGATCTACAACTCAATTCCCATCTATTCATTTCCCCTTGAGCCCGTGATTGTTTGTGTTTTTGATTTTTCTTCAGAAAATTCAAAAATTTTTCTATGCTTGAGCTCGAGTCAACTTGAGGTATATTTTGAGTTGACTCCTGCTCGTGTCAACTTGATTGCGTTCTTAAGTTGACTCAAAGTTGGGACCATAGCCTTTTAACAGTGAAAATCCCACTTTGTTTTTCACTTCCCCTTCTCAGATAACCCTCGAATAGTGCCAAAGACCCCCATAGACCCCTTTGACTTTGTAGAAACCTCTAGTTGTCCATTCTTCCTTGATTTTGAATCTTTCCTCATGCATAATGGGGCCACAGAAGCAATTGGCTTATTGTCTTAAAAGGCCACAGGCTAAGGCTGACTCGAATATTCATTCAAAGTAGTGCAATGACTTATCTTGCAAGAAGGTGCTTCGATTCCTCCTCTAGCTCCTCCATCACTAGTGGATTCCTTTCTCAATGTATCATCACAATCGGTAGGAAAATTGACTTTCAATTTCTTGATAAGGAGAGATTTTGTGTTGGGGATTGGATCTAGAATCAAGAATAGGAGAGGTTCTGCATTATGAATTAGCCTGCCTACCCAAGCTTGGTGAGAGAGAGGTTCGGATGACATGGGCTGCACTATTAAAGGTGTCATATTTCTACTGATTGCAAGGAGATTAGGGCAGATCTAGAATATTCCCTATGAAGGCACGGTTCCCCAATAGGCTGTCAACAAAGAAGATGCCCTGAAGGTTATTTTGGAGAGGTCGGATGTGAGGGGGATCAGTGAGCTTTTCGCCAACTAGTTATTCATGGAGATGTGCTTGTTGCATCATATTCTAGAGAGAATCATGTTCCCAAAGACTAGGAGGTTTGACTTTATCTCGGAGAGAGACACAGTCATCATGTGCTGTTTGATTTAGGGTGTGCCCCTAAATCTCCCCTCTTTGGTTCTACATCAGATGAGAGATGGGGTTGGGAGGGTCAAGGCATGTCTATCCTATGGAATGGCCTTGACCTCTATATTTAGAGAGGTAAGAGTCAGTTTTGAGGGGCAGATGACACTCTTGTTGAGGCACTTTGGCACCTATTACGAATGGTCCTTATATTATATGAGGTTTCGTAAGTTGGACGATCAATGGTTGTCATAGATGTCAGGGTAAGAGCTATAAAGAGCAGCTGATGAGTGATGCCTGAGTCACCCACAGGTAGATTCTGAGCTCAAGACACCTCCACCACAGACTATAAAATCGGAGACTCCTTCCAGAGCACGTCAGACTTCGACATCCCCATTGACACCCTCTGCACCACTGACAACTTCACCTATAGCAACTTAGCACCCTCAGTTCTCCAGCACTAGACTTGATGATGATCAATTGAGAAGATTGGGGGAGATCATATTTGAGGGACTACGCCTCAGATGGACCGTATTGAGATAGAGATCAACAGACTTAGCTCTGAGGTTAGCAGGTTGGCATAGAGGATGGAGGCTTGGGAGAGAAGAAATAGATCTGCTAAGCCTCAGGACCTTATAGAGTTTGCCATAGAGGCTGATAGATTGAGGGAGAGGATCGAGATCGGTCTACAGTAGATTCAGGATGTGGTCAAGGGTCTGAGGACTACTTAGTCATCTAGCATCATGTCACTTTTGATCTTGATTGAGCAATTAGTGGAGCAGCTGAAGATTCATGCCCCTCCAGCAACAGTAATAGCCACAGCAGCAATAGCTACATCAACATCGACAGTAGCTGGCACTTCCAATGGTTATGGTAGGGCTTCTGCTTCTCAACCATCCTAGTGTACACCTTCCACTCATCCCCTTACCCAGCCATCCACTTCTACCCAGCCATCTCCTAGACCATGCTCTACGACATTCTTTAGAGAGAATGTAGGATCTCCATCTTCCACTATTGGTCCTTCTAGCAGGACCAAGAGTAGGAGGTTAGGACTTCCTATCATTAGGACTAGTTCTTCTACCACCCTTGAGGTTTCCTCTGATAAGGACTAGGCCTTGGTCTATCTTTTACTTTCATATTATACTTACTTTTCTGCGTTGTCATATTTCCTACTTACATGTATTGATGGATTTTGTACTATTATGGGCAACATTTCTTATATATAGTACACCTTATCTTCAATGAAAATGAATACTTTTATTTTTGTCTTGTGATCATTGTCTGTGCTTGATTCTCCAACTATTCGATGATGACAAAAAGGGAGAGAAAAGTATATGAATAAATAATAACTGTGAAATATATAACAATAAACATGAAACACTGAAAATGGCATAAGAAAATGGCACAATGAAACAATGAAGATGGCACAATGAAAACACAACAATCAATAACCAAACAATAAAAAACACTGAGGAGAAGAGAACTTATTCCTTTTGAAAACTATATAGGGGGAGAAACCTAAATCTAAGCTAAGGCTATACTTTGGCCTTAGGCAAATTTGAATATTGTCAAATTTCTGAATTTTTTGATCAAAGCTCTTGCCAAATATGTAAAACCTTAATAAAGTTCTTAGAAAGCTATGATCAAATGCAATTTCTACAAGCTTTAATCATTTGTAATCTGTACAAACTCTGATCAAAGTGTATTTTTTGCTCTCACATCATTTGTAAGATCTTAGCCCCTAATCTCTTTTCCGAAAGGTCATATTTCTTTGACATACTTTGTACAATGCTTGAAATATGCCTAAGCTCTTAAATATAAAATTGTTTAAATCTTGATTACATTATTTGCATATACTCAAAGTTTTATTATCATCAAAAAAGAGGAGATTGTTGACCCTAGATTTGATTTTGATGAATAACAAAATATTTGTGTATGATTGGTACTAATGAAATATTTAAGTATTTGAGGAGAAATCTGAAAAAATTAGAACCTTATTTCAAAGATGCTCAGGACTTTCATCTTGAAAGTTTCAAGAAGCAGGATTAAAAAGGCTAAGTCATACAAACTTCAAGTGAAGAAGGCATGGAGTCGACTCTTGGAGGAGTAGATTCAACTCTGGCATAATTTCAGTATGTGGTACAAGCCAGTCAACTCAAGTAAACCCCAAGTCAACTCTGGCACATAGAGTGGTACTGGCATAAACCTCAAGTCGATCCTGCACACCTTAAGTCAACTCTCTCAATCAAGATAGAGAACTATTTTTTATGCACCAGAGTTAGAGTTGACTCTTGCAAACCTTGAGTTGACTCTCTTAGGAAAGATAGAGTGTTGTTTTTTTGATAACGGTCCTTAAGTCGACTTTTGATTTGAGTCAACTCCTGAAGATCTCGAGTCAACTTTAGACCTGCTCGAGTCTACTCCACTACAGCTGACATCTCTAATGGCTAGGTTTTCAAAAGGTATAGAATTGCACAGAAATATTCAAACGGCTATTTTTTTTGAGCTCCAACAGCTACAAACTCATTTTTAGTGATGTTAACAAGGATTATGTGTGTCTAAGCCATTATTGAAGTAAGAGAACAAATGAAAATCAAGAGAGGATAAGAGAAATTATCAATACACCTCAAAAATTCTATGTGCATTCATTAAGCAATCAAGAAGAGAAATTCAACTCCAACAACCATCTTCTTATGCATTAAAGTGTTCTTTCAAGAGGAAGAAGAGAGCCTTAATTGCAAGAGCTTTCTAACTCTTCAACTTGTGCATCAACGACACATCATTTGCTTATTAAGGAGCTTGAGTTTGTGTTTGATTTTTTGAATTTAATTTTTTGTATACTGCAAATTTCATTTAGTATTGAAACTTGGAGGATAGGCTCATCTAAGCTTAAAATTAGATTTGTACAAGTCTAGGAGTGGATTGGAGATAAATTTTGATTGATGAACCTGCAAAATCAACTGGATTAAAATTATGAATTTGAAAAATAATCTTGTTGTAATCTTGGTGATTATAGTGAAATTTTCAAGGAGGCTACTTGAAGAGTGGATGTAGGTGTTGTGTTACATCGAACTACTATAAATTCTATTGTTTGTATGTGTGTGGACTTATTTTTTATTCTCTTGCATTATTGCTTTATATTTCTATCTATTCATACATTGCTTCCACTGCATTCACTCTTAAGCATCTTAGTTGTGCATATATCTGTTATTAGATATAAAAATATTAAAAAATCTAATTCAACCCTCCTCTTGGATTGTATTTGTATGCAACACACGGTCATCCATCAATGAGATGCCTCCTCTCTTCATTTTTCTCACTCTATTTCCCTTCTTGTGTCCGGATGATCAACACCTTGTCTTTGGTAGAATTGAGGCTAAACACCATTAGGGACTAGGTGAGATCTCTTAAATAATCTTTCTCCCAATTGCTCTTAGTTCATAAAGCTTGGATTTCCATCAAATTTTGTCAAAATTTTCTTGAACAATTGGATTTTTAAATTCCCTATGTTCTTCCATGTTTTTCCATTGATCCTGGTGCCATTCGTAGCTATTGATTGTCAAACCGGAGACCCTTTGTTGCACCATTATGGCCACATCCCCAACCATCATTTTTTCAATAAGAGTCTTGCTATGATTGGGGAAAAGGAAAATCCAAGTGGAATCCCCTATTTCACCCAAATGAAGGAAGAAGAAGAGAGAAAGAAAAAGAAAAGAAGCAAAAATAGAAGAAAAGTTTGCTTCTTTCTCTTCTCTTTTCTCCCTCTTTTCTATCTTCTCTTTCTATAATCTCTCTACTTTCTCTCCCTACCTTTTCTCTCTCTACTTTCTCTTCGTCTTCTCTATTATTTTCCCTCTCTACTAGGGTTTTGAATCTTTAAAAAAAAGGACTTTATCCTTAGTAACCTTGACCAATCCTACTGAGGAAGACTTAAACCATGGTCCCCAAGTAGCATGTTGGGCTCTACACTGGCTAACCCGAGCACCGTTAGATCTCAGCATCAATAATTTTTATAAAGTTCTCACATCTTTGTATGATTCCTGATTTATGATTTATCAATTAGATAACCTAGATCAACTAATCAGAATCTCGAGCACTACCACTTGGCCAATCCTATGAAGATGTTGAATTTTAGAATTTTTATTTTCAAAATAACATGATGAAATTTTGATGGAAATATGATTTTTTAAATATTGAGCTCAGAGAAGGATTTTTAGGATTAATTAGATCTATAGTTTGGTTTCACTTAAGAGGTAAGTAATATTTCATCTTTTCTATATTTATCTAGCAATTTATAAATTAATAAATTGATAAATTTTGAATCATATGAATTCATGATTTTTTGAATATGATGGAAGATGTTCAATTATTGAAAATATCTTATTTAAAATATTATGATGTGTGATCATAACGAGTGATCTGATTTGATTGATTTTGATATCTCATGATTATATATATTCTTTTTGAATTTAGATATGAAACTATATGATGATTTGAATTATCAACCTAGCTATGCTAAGGACCCTACCAATGGGGGCTAATACATTAGTATTTGATTTGATTTGATTTAACTTGATTGTCTTAAAGGGGACAGACCAAAAGTGGACATGCATTTTAGAAAGATTTTTACTGCAAGATGATGCACAACATATTGCAAGCAGATATACGGTCCTAAAAGATGTTGCGGCAAGATAATACGTATCACACTACAAGATGATATGTGGTATTATGATCCTACAATAAGAAAAAATATGGTCATAGCTCATGGTTGATAAGATAAATTTTATAATTAAAGAATTTGAAATTATGAATAGTTTTTATGGTGATACATTAAATTTTCATGCATGATGATTTGATAACATGTTATATCTGGATCTGAATTTTGAATTGATGCATTTACCACATTATTTTTGATAAATTGATGAATAATTATTGCTTAATTTATTTAGTTAAAGTAATCATTACTTACTGGACTATCTAACTCATTATCGAATTATTTTTTTAATAGATTCAGAAAATTAGCTCAATGGGGAGTTTTGTTATGAGAATGCAACCAGAGATAGAATTTAGCTTATTTATTTGATTAGAATTTATCAAAATTGATGAAAGTCCTCAATTATTATTGATTTTGTCAGATATTTAGTTGTGATGTTCTTAATTTTGAGTTTTGATTTAGTTATTTAAATTAAGATTTGAATATTAATTATTTAAATTTTATTTCACTACTTATTTATGATATCATGATGAGACAGATACCTTGCGTACTTATGGGGAGAGTTTCTTATAAATACGTGGTGGTTATCGTGACCCTGGCTTATGAACTCAAATTGAAAGCATGATAATTAATGTGGTATCAGAGCATAAGTGGACAAATCATAGTACATAAAATTTGACATAGAATGAGTATTGATGGGTAAACATTAGGGACATTGACACATTAGTTTATAATGATTGTGATATAAATTATCTTAATAAATTTATGACCTTATTAAGGGTTGTTATTGTGTAATGGATATAGATTTAGATGCCACCATGTCGGATGGAAAGGGCTACTCAAGGTGCTGTTGGAGAGGCATCAAATGAGTAGGATGGTAATACTCTCTATCAGTTCAGTGGCACCTCTTAACAAGAGGGAGTCATAGACCCTAACTAGAATGCTCAGATAGAGCAACAAGAATCAAGCATGACCCAGATAATATAAACCTTAGTTGGAGTGATGCAGATGTAGAAAGAAATGTAGCAATAGTTGCTTTAACAATAATAGGCACAACAATAGGTACAACTGCATCAATATCCAACACAATAGTATGGACATGGGGAGCAGTTGGCATAATGAAATGACATCATGGAGATTAAAAAGAAAGCTCTACAAGATTTCAAGGGGACTACCAAACCTTTGGAAGCTAAAAATTAGATTATGGAGATTCAGAAGGTATTTGTCATTTAGAGGTGCTGCGATGATGAAAAGATTCATAATATAGCTTATTTGTTACAAGGTGAGGTATACAATTGGTGGTGGATATTGGAACAGAAATATAAAAAAGATGGAAGACAACTCACCTAGGAGAGATTTCAAAGTGAATTTTTTGATAGTCACTTTTTCCAAAGTGTGAGAACACAAAAAGAGCAAGAGTTTATCCGGTTAAAACAAAGAAATATGACTGTTGCGGATTATAAAGGTAATGTTCACAAAGCTAGCCATGTTTGTTCTAAGATTGGTTGAGGATTAACAAGATTGAGTATATATATTTGAGAGGGGGCTGAAGACTAAAATTAGAAGATAAGTGGTATGCTATGAGTTGACTACTTATGTAACAATAGTAAATAAAACTTTAATTATTGAAAGCAAGGTTAATGAAGCTCATGTTGAGAAGGAATGAAATCAGAGGAAGAGAAATAGGTTTGGTGAATCTTAAGGATGGAATAAGAATAATAAGGTTCTAGCCAAAAGGACAGTAAATGATAAAAGCCATGAGAAGGTGAGTGGTAATGTGCTAGATGTGGCTGAGATCATGAGTTTTCAAACTACACATGGAATACTGGTTTTTCTTTTGGTTACAACTAGAAGGGTCATAGAATAGCAAACTGCCCTCAAAGGAACGAGAATAAATCTGCTCAAGCAAGAGAAGGAGATCAAAAGCCAAGAGATCAAGGAAGAGTTTATGCTCTTATGCAATAGGATGCTTAGTGTTAGATGTGTGCCCTAGATGTCAGATTGACTGACACATTCCTATACAAATCTAAGGACAAATTTATAATTTTGACTATAAATCAAATAAATGGGTTATTCTTCTATCACATTGTATACATTGTGTCTGTGATACATCCTTTGAGTTCGTAGGAATGTCAATTCATATTTTCAAGAGTTGAAAATTTAAGGTATGAATTTATATAACTAACTCATAAACAGCTCCTGACCATAGGATCATCACGAGGATAGTGATCGATCCAAAAGTTTGGTGTATGATCGCTTCCTTAGGGTAGATGTATCTTGAGTCTATGGTGTGGAGATATCGGAGCGAGAGTACAGGTATTCATTGAGAATGAGAGTACTGAGCGTGACTATATCGAGCAGTCATAAAGAAGTCTACATTCTCATCGATGACTAGCTCGATGTTGCAGTTGTGTGTCTAGTTCTTTGACCTGAGGTGCATCGACAGTTCACCTTGAGTGTGTTATAGTTTGACTACACCATAACTCAATCTCCTAGCCATTCGGAACCCTGAGGTATATGTTGGCTGTAGCATATTCATTGTAGAAACTAGGTCGCACCAAGATGGGATCTATCAACCTCAGTAGATGAGAGGAGTAATCCTATGATGATCGAAAGATCGAGTCCTTAAGCCCATGGCCATGGCAGAGTGAAATAATGGAAAAGGAGTTTTCCATTGGGGTTTCACATCGAATTCGGATCGATCGATTGATTCACATGACTGATGTTGGGTTTGACGAGTTCACCTTAACCCTAATTCAGTCGGGACTCATGATAGAGGAACTCAATCACACAGATAGCTGCATTGAGAGGTTCATCTTCAGTTCTGATGGGTTGCCACCATATACTGCTAGGTGTTATTGATGAATTTTAGAAGCAATTAGAATGATCTTGATGATCGATTATTCTAATTGTCTGAATCAGAAGAGTTCTGGTCCATCGAAAGAAGTTTCGATGATGTCGATGATGAGATCATGACATGTCTCATTACCATACAGAATTAAACCTAACTAGGTCACACTAACAAGGGTTATGATCTGGATGTCATCAATTGGGCTAGCCCAATTGATTTGGATTAGATCCAATTAGGTTCAAGAAAATCGTGCTAGCACTTGATTGAGCCTAACTTTCTCCTCGTGTAATCTTTTCTATCTCTACTGAGCCAAATGTGATTTGACTCATCCAGAGAACCTTGAAAAAGTTTTTCTCAGTCTAAATAAAGCTTGTCTAGCTCAGAAAAGGCTTGTCTTAATTCATGAGATGAATTTAAGACAAGCACCTGCTAATTCCTGTCACCTGCCAATTTCATTTTAGGATATTTGTCAAAAGTTGACATATGGGTCTTAAATTGAAGGCCACTTGGCAAGAGCTTATTGGAGGATTTTTGTGGAGCCAAACCATATTAAATTGGATGCCATAATCAGATTATGGCGTGAGCCCAATTGGATTAAGTGGGCACCCCAAGTGGATAAGGTTGGAGAGTCTTGATAAGATTGGACTCTTTGGCGCCAACCTCTCTTTGTCCTTATCCAGTGTTGGCGCCAACTTTGAGATAGAGGCTTGGGTTCTTATCTGATATGATCAGATGATATCAAGTAACCAATCAAAATTTTTCCAAAATTTATTAGAATTTTTTGATTGGTTGAATGATGTGGCACTACGCAGCATACAGGGTCTATATAAACCCTTCTGCGCCTAAGGTTTTTAGGCAAAAGTTATTTTATGCACCAAACCCAATAGCTGCCACCTCCTCCCTTCTTCTCCACATCCTCCCTACTCTCCTATCTCCTCTCTTCATGTCCAAGGAGTTGGACGTTCATCTTGTGCAAGAAAAAGGCGTGGTGATGCCTGGAACAGGAAGGCTGCAGGACATCTTCGACAGGCTACTGCTCCAACTTCAGAAGGAGTTCTGAAGCACTTTCAAATCAGATAGAGATCTAATTTTTGGAGCATAGATTCATGAGGAGAAGATATTTCAAGTTCTACCTGAGTGGATACTAGTAGAGGTCAGGTGCTTGCGTGGCTACATCAGAATCTTGGGCTGTGCTGAGATCATCTACAAGGTAATCAGATTACCCTTGAGGTATGTCTATACTTCTCATGCTTTTAGATTTAATTTTAAATTTTAAATATTAGATAATAAAATTAGATCTAATAGATATTAGATCTAAAATAGTGTAGGATAAAATTTTTAAATTATTCCATCCCAGATTTGATGAAATCTGGAAGATCCTACAAAGGAAAAAGGCAGTTTTTCCTTCAACTGGTATCAGAGCCAGGTTTTTGGCTCTATTTTAGATCTAATTTAGATCTAATTTTTTATATTTATTTATCTAATATTTAAAAGATTTTAGATGTCACATCAGATATGATAAGATCTGAAATCAAAATATTTAAAATTAAATTTAAGAAGATCTAACATACATGAGATGCATGACTAGACTAAGATTAGTTGAATCCATGAACACTCTTAAGTTTTATGTTTTAATGAGATTAAAATATGAATTAAATCTAATTTATTATTTATTTTTTTGATGTTATAATTATTATAATCAGATCAAAAAATAGAAAATAAAATTTTAATTTTTTCATAAAATTAATCTGTTGCATGCCTAGACTAGTTGTAGAATTGTTCCAGTAACTTGTCTAGAATAGATTTAATTTTGAATAGTTTAATTTAAATCTTATTTTTTAGATATTACATGTGATGTATTAGATCTGAAAGCATGTTAGTTAGATCAATTTTTGATACATGAGATGTATGCAAAGCATGTATTAGTTAGATCTTAAATTGTATATGAGATATGTAAATTTAGATTTAACTAGTTTTGTAGTTAAATTTATATTTCTGATTAAGGTGTTCCTCATGATCGTCCGATCATAAGAATAAAATAAGATTTTAAGACCCTCTCTTCCCATTCAATGGGGTGCTCTTATGACATGTAGAGGTGCTGCGCGTTCATCCTTAATCAGAAATCAAAACTTACTTTTCTACAAAACCCTAGATCCTGAAACCCTAGGATTTATTTTACATATTTTATTTATGAACCCAAGACTTAATTAATGAATTAAGTTTATAGAATTAAATTAGATCTAAAATTGAGAATTTCAGATCTAAGTCATTTTCATAAAATTGGATTTGGACTTGGGTAGCTCAATTAGGTCTAGAGTTGATCAAACTGAATCAACAGTTGGTTAGGTAGGATCATGAAAGCTAATAATTGACCAGCCTAATAGGATTATATCTGGGTCAAGGTCAAATCACATTTAGATGTGACTCGATCAAGTTAAGACCTAATTTGGCTCAGTGGTTAGAGCCTGAATTGTAGGCTAACCTAATTAGTTCTGGTTCGACAATTTGGTGTCTAAGGTAAATTGGGCAGATGCGACTGACTGATTTTTAATTGGAAGCTACTCGACTCGAATGCGTTCTTATCGAGCTAATGGCATATCCCTTCCACCGGTCTCACTTACCTGGCCATATGTGTCGACTCAGTTCTGATTAGAGGTGGCTAACAATTCAAGCTGAGCCATGCCACTAGGTTAGTCATAATTGTTATGACTATGTCAAGTCAAGTTTAATGAGACCTAAATCAAATCTTCCTAAGAAAATATTAAGTCTAGATCTTCCACCATTGTGGATGTGCGGGCCCTTCCCGGGGTTGATTGTTCTTGGCTGGTTATAGTGGCTCAGTTGCACCGAAAAGATGCAACCATGTCCATTAGGCATTGGATGCTATGAATTAGAGGATGGATTGGGCTCAATATTTTGGATACGGTGAGAGACCTAATCAGAAATCTAGTTCGTGCAAATGGTGGGTCTGACTTAACTAAGGATTGGAGCAATATTCTGGACATGATGAACTTCATGAATTAGAGATCAAGTTTTGGGTGCACCATGATTAGAGAATCATTGGACAAGAGTTGTCCACTCATCGGTTGACCCATCACCAATAACTGTTAGGTGAGGTAATGAGCCAGTTGGTGAGACCGCACCACCTACTAGAAATCACTGATCATGGAGATTTTCACATCTCTACCAAGGGAGTGTAGGGATCTGAGAAAATAATGGGAGCCTAATTTATTTAAAAATAAAACTTCTAAACAAATTGGTTAAGTCTGATTACAAAATCTAACTAAAAACTTTCGATTCTCTATAGGAAACATGTCTACCTCCAACCCCTTGACCAGAATACTAGACACCCATAGATTGACTGAATTCAATTTCAAAGATTGGTTAAGAAACTACAGAATTATTCTCGGTTCCAAAAAATTGACCCATGTCTTGGATCAAGACCCACCTGCCATGCCAGCACGTCCGACTGCTGAACAGAGAGCGTCTCTGAAAAAGTGGACGGATGATGATAATAAAATAAGGTACTACATGTTGGGTGCAATGTCTGATAACTTGCAGCATCAACATGAGAATATTTTGACTATCCACCAAATGTTGGCTCACCTGCAAGAGTTGTTTGGTGAACAGAGTCGCACGGCCAAGTATCAAGTCTGTTAAAGACTTTTTAAGGCCAAGATGCGTGATGGACAGTCAGTCCAAGATCATTGTTTGACAATGATCAAGGACCTTGAGGAGCTTGAGAAGCTCAGTATCATCTTAGACAAGAATTTTCAGATTGATGTGATCCTTCAGTCTTTGTCCGATGCATATGGTCAGTTCATCATGAACTTTCATATGCATAAGATGCAGTGTACCTTGATCGAGTTAATGAACATACTGGTTACAGCTGAGCTTTCTATGAAGGGTTCAAAAGGCTCAGTTCTTACTCTGGAGCGGACTTCTTCCAAGAGAAAGTCTTTTGAAAAGAAAAAGAAGTCTGCGAAGAAGTAGAAGGTGGATGGCAAGAAGAAGAAGACAGAACCGAAGAAGAAGGCTGTTGATAAGGAAAAATATTTTCACTGCCAATCAGACGGCCATTGGAAGCAGAACTATCCTCAGTACCTAGCCACCCTGAAGAACAAGAAAGATGGTCCTTCTGAAGGTATGCTCATTTTAGAATCTAATCTTATGATTTCTTCTGCATCTAGTTGGATGCTTGACTCTGGTTTTAGTACTTATTTGTGCCTTCTATGCAGGGTCTTGAGGAGAGCAAGAGGTTGAGAGATGGGGAGATGATCCTATGCATCGGGAATAGAGCAAGAGTTGCTGCTGTGGCCATGGAAACCTATCCTCTGCGATTACCGTTAGAATTAGATTTAGTTTTAAGAGACTGTTATTATGTGCCTGCAGCAAGCAGAAATTTAATTTCTGTTTCATGTTTAGCACAAGAAGGCTATGTGATTAGCTTTCATAAGGACCATTGTAATATTTTTTATGAAAATAATAAAGTTGCAAATGATTTTGTCATTAACAGTCTCTATCAGTTATATGTTGATGTATCTGTATTTAATATCGAGCAAAATGTGAATGCCATAGGAATTAAAAGGCCTAGAGATAGTCTAAATAATAGGTATCTGTGGCACCAAAGGCTAGGTCATATAGCAGAAGACAGGGTTAATAAATTGAAGAAATCTGGCCTGTTGAGTTCGTTGACTTTCGAGTCATATCCAGTTTGTGAATCATGCCTTCAAGGCAAAATGACCAAGCTCCCTTTTGTAGGACATGGGGAAAGGGCCACAGACCTACTTGCCCTAGTACATGCGGATGTGTGCGGCCATTTGATGTGCCGGCTAGAGGCAACTACGTCTACTTCATTACCTTTACCGATGATATATCTAGGTACGGGTATGTGTTTCTAATGAAACACAAGTCTGAAGCTTTTGAAAGGTTCAAAGAATTCAGACATGAGGTAGAAAAATAATTAGGAAAGCCCATTAAGGTTCTTCGATCAGATCGAGGAGGTGAATACCTTAGTCGGGAGTTCCTAGACTATCTTAAGGACAATAGTATAGTCTCTCAATGGACTCCACCTGGAATGTCTCAACTCAACAGAGTTTCAGAACGGAGAAATCGGATCCTATTAGATATGGTCCGTTTCATGATGAGCTTCACGGACCTCCCTAAATTTTTTTGGAGATATTGTCTCATGACAGCAATATATGTATTGAATAGGGTTCTCTCTAAAATCGTTCCTACCACATCGTATGAGATATGGCATGGTAAGATGCCAAGTCTGAATCATCTCAGAATTTGGGGTTGTCCGGCTCATGTCAAGAGACAGAAGGTAGACAAGTTAGAGTTCAGGTCTTTTAGAGCTCGAATCATAGGATATCCTAAAGAGTCATTAGGATACTATTTCTATATTCCGGAAGACCACAATGTGATTGTGAGTCGAAATACTATTTTTTTTAAAAAATAGTTTATTCAAGATGGTGGCATCGGAAGAATAATTAAGCTCAAGGATAATGTCTCCCAAGAGCAACGAGCTAAAGAACCTGAGGAACCAAATCAATCAGAACCAGTCCTAACACAACCTCTTCTACCTCGTAGATCGATTAGGATTTTTCATCCTCCTGAAAGGTACTTAGGTACCATACAAGAGGATATAGAGAAAATATTCCTCATGAGAAATGGGGCTCATGGTGATGATCCCAAGACCTATGATGAGGCGATATCAGATATCGACTCCGAGAAATAGTTAGAGGCAATGAGATCAGAAATTGACTCGATGCACTCAAACCAAGTCTGGACCTTGGTAGATCCACCTGAAGGTATTGTACCTATTAGGTGTAAATAGATCTTCAAGAGAAAGATAGGTGCAGATGGGAATGTAGAGACATTTAAGGCTAGTCTCGTAGCGAAAGGTTATAGTCAGTGTGAAGGCATTGACTATCAGGATACCTTCTCGCCCGTAGCCATGCTAAAATCCATCCGCACATTGCTTGCTGTTACAGCCTATTTCGATTATGAAATATGGTAGATGGACGTAAAAACATCATTCTTAAATGGACATCTTGAGAAAGATATCTATATGGAACAACCAATTGGTTTCACATCCAGTGATGATGATCACAAGGTCTGCAAGCTGCGAAGATCTATTTATGGACTTAAGCAAGCATTTCGGAGCTGGAATACTCGTTTCAATGATGTGATCAAAATATTTGGTTTCATCAAGAATGAGGAGGAACCATGTGTGTTCAAAAAGGTTAGTGGGAGCGCGGTTGTCTTCCTCGTATTGTACGTAGATGACATCCTCCTAATTGGGAATGACATTCCCATGTTGATCTCAGTCAAAGTATGGTTGTCTAAGGAATTCTCTATGAAAGATCTAGGAGAGGCATCCTTTATACTAGGTATTAAGGTCTATAGAGATAGACCAAATAGGATGTTCAGACTTTCACAGAAGATGTACATAGAGGAGGTGCTAAAAAGATTTAGCATTGAAAACTCCAAAAGAGGTTTAGTACCTTTTAGACATGGCATTCATCTCTCCAAGAAGATGTGCCCTAGCACACCTGAGGAGATTGAATGCATGAGCAAGATCCCTTATGCTTCGACAATAAGGAGCCTCATGTATGTCATGCTATGTACACGACCTGATATAGCCCATGCTGTGAGTGTCACAAGTAGATATTAGTCGAATCCAGGCGAAAAGCACTGGACTTCTATGAAATATATTCTTAAGTATTGAGAAGGACTAAGGATATGTTTCTAGTCGTTGGGAATGGAGAACTCCAAATTCAGAGATATACAGACTCAGACTTTATGTCTGATATAGATGATCGAAAGTCGACACCTAGGAGTCTGTGCATTTGCAATGGTGGTGCAGTTAGCTAGAAGAGTTCCAAACAGACGGTGATTACTGATTCCATCATGGAGGCAAAGTATATTGCTGCATCGAAAGCTGCGAAGGAGGTATTCTGGTACAAAAAGTTTATCGCAGAGCTTGGAGTGATGTCATCGGATGCCATCCCTTTTTACTGTGACAATAATGGCACCATAGCCCTAGCTAAGGAGCCAAGGTCTCACCAGAAGTCCAAGCACATCGAGCGGCGATTCCATCTTTGATATGTAGCCAATTGGCATTAGGTCAAGTGGGAGTTTGTTAGATGTATGCCTTAGATGCCAGATTGACTGACACATTCCTGTATAAATCTAAGGATAAATTTATAATTTTGACTATAAATCAATAAATAGGTTATTCTTCTATCATATTGTGTACATTGTGTCTGTGATACATCCTTTGAATTAGTAGGAATGTCAATTCATATTTTCAAGAGTTGAAAATTTAAGGTATGAATTTACATAACTAACTCATAAACAGCTTCTGACCATAGGATCATCACAAAGATGGTGATCGATCCGGAAGGTTGGTGTACGATCGCTTCCTAAGGGTAGATATATCTTGAGTCTATGGTGTGGAGACACCGGAGCGAGAGTACAGGTATTCATTGAAAATGAGAGTACTGAGCGTGACCATATCGAGCAGTCATAAGAAAATCTACCTTCTCATCAATGACTAGCTCGATGCTGTAGTTGTGTGTCTAGTTCTTTGATCTGAGGTGCATCGACAGTTCACCATGAGTGTGTTATAGTTGAAGGGAAAAATCACCTTTTTCCTGTGTAGGATCTTCCAGATTTCATCAAATCTGGGATGGAATAAATTTTATATTTTTATCCTATGCTATTTCAGATCTAATATCTATTAGATCTAATTTTATTATCTGATATTTAAAATCTAAAATTAAATCTAAAAGTATGAGAAATATAGACATACCTTAAGGGTAATCTAATTATCCTGTAGATGATCGCAGCACTGCCTGAGGTTCTGATGTAGCCACGCAAGCGCCTGGCCTCTACCAGTATCCACTTAGGTAAGATCTGGAATGTCTTCTCCTCATGATTCTATGCTCCAAAAAATTAGATCAATATCCAATTTGAAAGTACTTCAGAACTCCTGAAGTTGGAGCAGCAGTCTGTTGAAGATGTCCTGCAGCCTTCTGTTCCAGGCATCACCACGTCTTGTACCTTTGCCAGATGAGCGTCCAACTTCTTGGACATGAAGAAGGGAGAAAGGAGAACAGAGAGGACATGGAGAAGAGAGGAGGGGGCAGCAGCTAATAGGTTTTTTTTGTAAAACAAGTTCTATCTCGAAACCCTAGGTGCAGCAGGGTTTATATAATTTCTGTATGCTGCGCAGTGCCACATCATTCGACCAATCAAAAAATTCCAATAAATTCTTAAAAAATTTTGATTGATAGAGTGATGTCATCTGATCATATCAGATAAGAACTCCACCTTATCTCCAAAAGGTGGCACCAACATTGGATAAGCACAAATAGAGTGGCGCCAAAGAGTCCAAGTTTATCAGGACTCTTTGGTTCTTATCCATTTGGGGCGCCCACTTAAATCCAATTGGGCTCATGCCATAATCTGATTATGGCACCCAATTTGATTAGGTTTAGGTATATGGACACTCCACAAAAATTCTTCAATAAGTCCTCTTCAGTTTAAGACCCATATGTCAACTTTTGACAGATGTCCTAAAATGAAATTGGCAGGTGCTAGAAATTGGCAGGTGCTAGGAATTAGCAGGTGTTGTCTTAAATTTATCTCATAAATTAAGACAAATCTTTTCTGAGATGGACAAGCTTCAATTAGACTGAGAGAAATCTTCCTAAGGTTCTTTGGATGAGTCAGATCACATTTGGCTCAGTAGAGACAGAAAAGATTATACGAGGAGAAAGTTAGGCTCAATCGAGTGCTAGCACGATTTTCTTGAACCTAATTGGATCTTATCCAAATCAATTGGGGTAGCCCAATTGATGACATCCAAACCCTAACCCTTGTTTGTGTGACCCAGTTAGGTTCAATTCTGTATGGTAATGAGACATGTCGTGATCTCATCATCGACATCATCGAAACTCCTTTCGATGGACCAGAACTCTTCTGATTCAGACAATTAGAATGATCGATCATCAAAATCATTCTAATTGCTCCCAAAATCCATCAGTGACACCTATCAGTATATGGTAGCAACCCATTAGAATTGAAGACGAACCTCTTGGTGCAGGTACCTGTGTGATTGAGTTCCTCTATCATGAGTCTCGATTGAATTAGGGTTAAGGTGAACTCGTCAAACCCAACATCAGTCATATGAATCAATCGATCGATCTGAGTTTGATGTGAAACCTCAATAGAAAACTCTTTTCCATTATTTCACTCTGCCATGGCCATGGGCTTAAGGACTCGATCTTTCGATCATCATAGGACTATTCCTCACATCTATCGAGGTTGATAGATTCCATCTTGGTGCGATCTGGTTCCTACAATGGATATGCTACAGCCAACATACATCTCAGGGTTTCGAATGGCTAGGAGATCAAGTTATGGTGTAGTCAAACCATAACACACTCAAGGTGAACCATCGATGCACCTCAGGTCAAAGAACTAGACACACAATTGCAGCATCGAGCTAGTCATCGACGAGAAGGTAGACTTCCTTATGACTGCTCGAGGTGGTCACGCTCAGTACTCTCGTTCTCAATGAATACCTGTACTCTCGCTCTGGTGTCTCCACATCGTAGACTCAAGACTCATCTACCCTAAGAAAGCGATCGTACACCAACCTTCTGAATCGATCACTATCCTCGTGATGATCCTATGGTCAGGAGCAGTTTGTGAGTTAGTTATGTAAATTCATGTCTTAAATTTTTAACGTTTGAAAATATGAATTAACATTCCCACTAACTCAAAGGATGTATCACAGACACAATGTACATTATGTGATAGAAGAATAACCCTTTTATTTATTTATAGTCAAAAGTATAATTTTGCCCTTAGATTTGTACAGGAATGTGTCAGCCGATCTGGCATCTAGGGCACACATCTAACAAACTCTCACTTGACCTAATGCCAATTGGCTACATATCTAAGTCCCATCTTCTCAAGGTGGGCTTCGATCTTCTGTTGGCCCAATGGCTTAGTCAGCGGGTCTGCCACATTGTCTGTGGAGTCGACTCTCTTGACCTCGACATAACCTTTTTCGAGGTAATCATGGATCAGATGGAATCACCGCTTGATGTGCTTGGACTTCTGCTGAGACCTTGGCTCCTTAGCTAGGGCTATGGTGCCATTATTATCGCAGTAAAGAGGTATGGCATCCGATGACATCACTCCAAGCTCTGCGGCAAACTTCTTGTACCAGAATGCCTCCTTTACAGCTTCCGATGCAGCAATATACTCTGCCTCCATGGTGGAATCTGCAATCACCATTTGCTTGGAACTTTTTCAGCTGACTGCACCACCATTCCAAATGAACAGACTCCCAGATGTCGACTTTCGATCATCTATATCAGACATAAAGTCTGAGTCTGTAAATCTCTGAATCTGGAGTTCTCCATTCCCAAAGACTAGAAACATATCCTTAGTCCTTTTCAAGTACTTAAGGATACATTTCACAGAAGTCCAGTGCTCTTCGTCTGGATTCGACTGATATCTGCTTGTGACACTCACAGTATGGGCTATATCAGGTGTGTACATAGCATGGCATACATGAGGCTCCCTATTATCGAAGCATAAGGGATCTTGCTCATGCGTTCAATCTCCTCAGGTGTGCTAGGGCACATCTTCTTGGAGAGATGAATACCATGTCTAAAAGGCAATAAACCTCTTTTGGAGTTTTCCATGCTAAACCTCTTTAGCACCTCCTCTATGTACATCTTCTGTGAAAGTCCTAGCATCCTATTTGGTCTATCTCTATAGACCTTAATACCTAGTATAAAGGATGCCTTTCCTAGATCTTTCATAGAGAACTCCTTAGACAACCATACTTTGACTGAGGTCAATATGGAAATGTCATTCTCAATTAGGAGGATGTCATCCACGTACAATACAAGGAAGACAACTGCGCTCCCACTGATCTTTTTGAACACGCAAGGTTTCTCTTCGTTTTTGATGAAACCAAATATTTTGATCACATCATTGAAACGAGTATTCCAACTCCGAGATGCTTGCTCAAGTCCATAAATGGACCTTTGCAGTTTGCAGACCTTGTGATCATTATCACTGGATGTGAAACCAAGCGGCTATTCCATATAGATATCTTCCTCAAGATATCCATTTAAGAACATCATTTTCACGTCCATCTGCCATATTTCATAATCGAAATAGGCTGCAACATCAAGCAATGTGCGGATGGATTTTAGCATGGCTACGGGTGAGAAGGTATCCTGATAGTCAATGCCTTCACGCTGACTATAACCTTTCGTTACGAGCCTAGCCTTGAATGTCTCCACATTCTCATCTGCACCTATCTTTCTCTTGAAGATCCATTTACACCCAATAGGTACAATACCATCAGGTGGATCTATCAAGGTCCAGACTTGGTTTGAGTGCATTGAGTCAATTTCTGATCTCATTGCCTCTAACCATTTCTCAGAGTCGATATCTGATATCGCCTCGTCATAGGTCTTGGGATCATCACCATGAACCCCATTTTTCGTGAGGAACATTTTCTCTACATCCTCTTGTATGGTACCTAAGTACCTTTCAGGAGGACGAAAAACCCTAGTCGATCTACGAGGTGGAAGAGATTGTGTTAGGACTGGTTCTGATTGATTAGGTTCCTCAGGTTCTTTAGCTCGTTGCTCTTGGGAGACATTCTCCTTGAGCTTAATTATTCTTCCGATGCCACTATCTTGAATAAACTATTTTTCAAGAAAAATAGCATTTCGACTTACAATCACATTGTGGTCTTCTGAAATATAAAAATAATATCCTAATGACTCTTTAGGATATCCTATGAACCGAGCTCTAAAAGACCTGAACTCTAACTTATCCGTCTGCTGTCTCTTGACATGAGTCGGACAACCCTAAATTCTGAGATGATTCAGACTTGGCTTCTTACTATGCCATATCTCATACGGTGTGGTAGGAACGGTTTTAGAGGAAACCCTATTCAATACATAAATTGCTGTCATGAGACAATATCCCCAAAGAAATTCTGGGAGGTCTGTGAAGCTCATCATGGATCGGACCATATCTAATAGGGTCTGGTTTCTTCATTCTGAAATCTCGTTGAGTTGAGGCATTCCAGGTGGAGTCCATTGAGAGACTATACCATTGTCCTTAAGATAGTCTAAGAATTTTCGACTAAGGTATTCACCTCCTCGATCTGATCGAAGAACCTTAATGGGCTTTCCTATTTATTTTTCTACCTCATGTCTGAATTCTTTGAACCTTTCAAAGGCTTCAGACTTGTGTTTCATTAGAAATACATATCCGTACCTAGACATATCATCGATAAAGGTAATGAAGTAGACAAAGTTGCCTCTAGCCGGCACATCAAATGGGCCGCACACATCCGTATGTACTAGGGCAAGTAGGTCTGTGGCCCTTTCCCCATGTCCCATAAAAGGGAGCTTGGTCATTTTGCCTTGAAGGCATGATTTACAAACTGGATATGACTCGAAAGTCAACGGACTCAGTAGCCCGAATTTTTGCAATTTGTTAACCTTGTCTTCTGCTATATGACCTAGCCTTAGGTACCACAGATACTTATCATTTAGACTATCTCTAGGCCTTTTAATTCCTATGGCATTCACATTTTGCTCAATATTAAAAACAGATACATCAACATGTAACAGATAGAGACCATTAATAACAAAACCATTTGCAACTTTATTATTTTTATAAAATATGTTACAATGGTCGTTATGAAAGCTAATCACACAGCCTTCTTGTGCTAAACTTGAAACAAAAATCAAATTCTTACTTGCTGCAGGCACATAATAACAGTCTCTTAAAACTAAATCTAATCCTAATGGTAATCGTAGAGGATAGGTTCCTATGGCCACAGCATCAACTCTTGCTCCATTTCCGACACGTAGGATCATCTCCCCATCCCTCAGCCTCCTGCTCTCCTCAAAACCCTGCATAAAAGTGCACAAATAAGCACTAGAACCAGAGTCAAGCACCCAACTGGATGCATAAGAAATCGTAAGATTAGATTCGATAATGAGCATACCTCCAGAAGGACCATCCTTCTTGTTCTTCAGGGTGGCCAGGTACTGAGGACAGTTTCGCTTCCAATGGCCTTCTGACTGACAGTGGAAACACTTTCCCTTTTCAGAAGCCTTCTTCTTCGGTCCTGTCTTCTTGTTCTTGCCATCCACCTTCTGCTTCTTCACGGACTTCTTTTTCTTTCCAAAAGACTTTCTCTTGGAAGAAGTCCGCTCCACAGTAAGAACTGAGCCTTTTTAATCTTTCATTGAAAGCTCAGCCGTAACCAGCATATTCATTAACTCGGCCAAGGTACATTGCATTTTATGCATATGAAAGTTCATGATGAACTGACCATATGCATCGGACAAGGACTGAAGGATCACATCAATCTGAAAATTCTTGTCTAAGATGATATTGAGCTTCTCAAGCTCCTCAAGATCCTTGATCATTGTCAAACAATGATCTTGGACTGACTGCCCATCACGCATCTTGGCCTTAAAAAGTCTTTGACAGACTTGATACTTGGCCGCGTGACTCTGTTCACCAAACAACTCTTGTAGGTGAGCCAACATTTGATGGGTAGTCAAAATATTTTCATGTTGGTGCTGCAAATGATCAGACATTGCACCCAACATGTAGTACCTGGCTTTGTTATCATCATCCGTCCACTTTTTCAGAGATGCTCTCTGTTCAGCAGTCAGACGTGCTGGCATGGCAGGTGGGTCCTGATCCAAGACATGAGTCAATTTTTTAGAACCCAGAATAATTCTGTAGTTCCTCAACCAGTCCTTAAAATTTGGTCCAGTCAACCTATGAGTATCTAGAATTTTGGTCAGGGGGTTTGAGGCAGACATTTTTCCTATAGAGAGTCAAAAGTTTCTAGTTAGATTTTGTAATCAGACTCAACCAATTTGTTTAGGATTTTTATTTTTAAACAAATTAGGCTTCCACTATTTTCTCAGATCTCTATACTCCCTTGGTAGAGATGTGAAAATCTCCGTGATTAGTGATTTCTAGTGGGTGGTGCAGTCTCACCAACTGGCTCATCACCTCACCTAACAGTTATTGATGATGAGTCAACCGATGAGTGGACAACTCTTGTCCAATGATTCTCTAATCATGGTGCACCCAAAACTTGGTCTCTAATTCATGAAGCTCACCGTATCCGGGATATTGCTCCAATCCTTAGTTAAGCCAAACCCACCATTTGCACGACTAGATTCCTGATTGGGTTCCTCACCGTATCCAGAATATTGAGCCCAACCCATCCTCTAATCCATAGCATCCAATGCCTAATGGACATGGTTGCGTCTTTCTGGTGCAACTGAGCCACTGTAACCAGCCGAGAACAATCAACCCCGGGAAGGGCCCGCACATCCACAATGGTGAAAGACCTAGACTTAATATTTTCTTAGGAAAATTTTATTTAGGTCTCTTTAAACTTGGCTTGACATAGTCATAATAATTATGACTAACCTAGTGGCATGGGTCAGCTCGAATTGTTAGTCACCTCAAATCAGAACTGGATCGACACATATGGCCTAGTAAGTGAGACCGGTGGGAGGGATATGCCATTAACTCGACAAGAATGCATTCGAGTCGAGTAGCTCCTAATTAAAAACCAGTCGATCGCATCTGCCCAACTTACCTTAGACACCAAATTATCGAACCAGAATTAATTGAGTTAGTCTACAATCCAGGCTCTAACCACTGAGCCAAATTAGGTCTTAACTTGATCGAGTCACATCTAAATATGATTCGACCTTGACCCAGACTTAATCTTATTAGGCTGGTCAATTATTAGCTTTCATGATCCCACCTAACTAACTCTTGATTCGGTTTGATCAACCGCTAGACCTAATTGAGCTATCCAAGCCCGAACCCAATCTTATGAAAATATCTTAGATCTGAAATTCTCAATTTTAGACCTAACTTAATTTTATAAGCTCAATACATTAATTAAATTTGGGTTCATAAACAAAGCATGTAAAATAAATCCTAGGGTTTCAGGATCTAGGATTTTGCAGAAAAGTAAGTTTTGATTTCTGATTAAGGATGAACGCGCGGCACCCCTACACGTCATATGAACACCCCATTGAATGAGAAGAGAGGGTCTTAAAATCTTACTTTATTCTTATGACCGGATAGCCATAAGGAACATCTTAATCAGAAATATAAATTTAACTACAAAACTAGTTAGATCTAAATTAACATATCACATATACAATTTAAGATCTAACTAATACATGCTTTGCATACATCTCATGTATCAAAAATCAATCTAATTAACATACTTTCAGATCTGATACATCACATGTAATATCTAAAAAATAGAATTTAAATTGAACTATTCAAAATAAAAATTATTCTAGATAAGTTACTAGAACAATTCTACAACTAGTCTAGACATGCAACAGATCAATTTTATGAAATAATTAAAATTTTATTTTCTATTTTTTGATCTAATTATAATAATTATAATATAAAAAATAATAGAGAATAAATTATATTTAATTCATATTTTAATCTCATTAACATATAAAACTTAAGACTATTCATGGATTCAATTAATCTTAGTCTAGTCATGCATCTCATGCATGTTAGATCTTCTTAGATTTAATTTTAAATATTTTAATTTCAGATCCTATCATATCTGATATGATATCTGAAATTATTTAATATAAAATAAATTAAAATTAAAATCAGATCTAAAATAGATCTGAAATAGAGCCAACAACCTGGCTCTGATACCAATTGAAGGGAAAAACCGCCTTTTTCCTGTGTAGGATCTTCTAGATTTCACCAAATCTGGGGCAGAATAAATTTTATATTTTTATCCTATGCTATTTCAAATCTAATATCTATTAGATCTAATTTTATTATCTGATATTTAAAATCTAAAATTAAATCTAAAAGTATGAGAAATATAGACATACCTTAAGGGTAATCTAATTACCCTGTAGATGATCGCAGCACTGCCTGAGGTTCTGATGTAGCCACACAAGCGCTTGGCCTCTACCAGTATCTACTCAGATAGGATCTAGAATGTCTTCTCCTCATGATTCTATGCTCCAAAAATTAGATCAATATCTGATTTGAAAGTACTTCAGAACTCCTTCTGAAGTTGGAGCAGCAGCTTGTCGAAGATGTCCTGCAGCCTTCTATTCCAGGCGTCACCACACCTTGTACCTTTGCCAGATGAGTGTCCAACTTCTTGGATGTGAAGAGGGGAGAAAGGAGAATAGGGAGGACATAGAGAAGAGAGGAGGGGGCAGCAGCTAATAGATTTTTTTTGTAAAACAAGTTCTATCTCGAAACCCTAGGTGCAGCAGGGTTTATATAATTTCTGTATGCTGCGCAGTGCCACATCATTCGACCAATCAAAAAATTCTAATAAATTCTGAAAAAAATTTGATTAGTGGAGTGATGTCATCTGATCATATCAGATAAGAACCCCACCTTATCTCCAAAAGGTGGCACCAACATTGGATAAGCACAAATAGAGTGGCGCCAAAGAGTCCAAGTTTATCAAGACTCTTTGGTTCTTATCCATTTGGGGCGCCCACTTAAATCCAATTGGGCTCATGCCATAATCTGATTATGGCACCCAATTTGATTAGGTTTAGGCATGTGGACACTCCATAAAAATCCTCCAATAAGTCCTCTTCAGTTTAAGACCCATATGTCAACTTTTGATAGATGTCCTAAAATGAAATTGGCAGGTGCTAGAAATTAGCAGGTGTTGTCTTAAATTCATCTCATGAATTAAGATAAGCCTTTTCTGAGCTAGACAAGCTTTAATTAGACTGAGAGAAATCTTTCTAAGGTTCTTTGGATGTGTCAGATCACATTTGGCTCAGTAGAGATAGAAAAGATTATACGAGGAGAAAGTTAGGCTCAATCGAGTGCAAGCATGATTTTCTTGAACCTAATTGGATCTTATCCAAATCAATTGGGATAGCCTAATTGATAACATCCAGACTCTAACCCTTGTTTGTGTGACCCAGTTAGGTTCAATTCTGTATGATAATGAGATATGTCGTGATCTCATCATCGACATCATCGAAACTCCTTTCGATGGACCAGAACTCTTCTGATTCAGACAATTAGAATGATCGATCATCAAAATCATTCTAATTGCTCCCAAAATCCACCAGTGATATCTAGCAGTATATGGTGGTAACCCATCAGAATTGAAGACGAACCTCTTGGTGCAGCTACCTGTATGATTGAGTTCCTCTATCATGAGTCCCGACTGAATTAGGATTAAGGTGAACTTATCAAACCCAACATCAGTCATATGAATTAATCGATCGATCCGAGTCCGATATAAAACCCCAATGGAAAATTTTTTTCTATTATTTCACTCTGCCATGGTCATGGGCTTAAGGACTCGATCTTTCGATCATCATAGGACTATTCCTCACATTTATCGAGGTTGATAGATCCCATCTTGGTGCGATCTGGTTCCTACAATGGATATGCTACAGCCAACATACACCTCAGGGTTTTGAATGGCTAGGAGATTGAATTATGATATAGTCAAATCATAACACACTCAAGGTGAACCGTCGATGCACCTTAGGTCAAAGAACTAGACACACAACTGTAGCATCGAGCTAGTCATCGATGAGAAGGTAGACTTCCTTATGACTGCTCGAGGTGGTCACGCTCAGTACTCTCGTTCTCAACGAATACCTGTACTCTCGCTCCGATGTCTCCACACTGTAGACTCAAGACTCATCTATCCTAAGAAAGCGATCGTACACCAACCTTCCGGATCGATCATCATTCTTGTGATGATCCTATGGTCAGGAGCAGTTTATGAGTTAGTTATGTAAATTCATGCCTTAAATTTTCAACTCTTGAAAATATCAATTAACATTCCCACTAACTCAAAGGATGTATCACAGACACAATGTACATTATGTGATAGAAGAATAACCCTTTTATTTATTTATAGTCAAAATTATAATTTTGTCTTTAGATTTGTACAGAAATGTGTCAGCCGATCTGGCATCTAGGACACACATCTAACAATAGTTTGACTACACCATAACTCGATCTCCTAGCCATTCAAAATTTTGAGGTGTATGTTGGCTGTAGCATATTCATTGTAGGAACTAGGTCGCACCAAGATGGGATCTATCAACCTCGGTAGATGAGAGGAGTAGTCCTATGATGATCGAAAGATTGAGTCCTTAAGCCCATAGCCATGGTAGAGTGAAATAATGAAAAAGAAGTTTTTCATTGGGGTTTCACATCGAACTCGGATCGATCGATTGATTCATATGACTGATGTTAGGTTTGACGAGTTCACCTTAATCCTAATTCAATCGGGACTCATGATAGAGGAACTCAATCACACAAGTAGCTGCACCGAGAGGTTCATCTTCAGTTCTGATGGATTGCCACCATATACTGCTAGATATCATTGATGGATTTTGAGAGCAATTAGAATGATCTTGATGATCGGTCATTCTAATTGTCTGAATCAGAAGAGTTCTGATCCATCAAAAAGAGTTTTGATGATGTCGATGATGAGATCACGACATGTCTCATTACCATACAGAATTGAACCTAACTGGATCACACTAATAAGGGTTAGGATCTGGATGTCATCAATTTGGCTAGCCCAATTGATTTGGATATTAGATCCAATTAGGTTCAAAAAAATCGTGCTAGCACTCGATTGAGCCTAACTTTCTCCTCGTGTAATCTTTTCTATCTCTACTGAGCCAAATATGATTTGACTCATCCAGAGAATCTTAAGAAGATTTTTCTCAATCTAAATGAAGCTTGTCCAGCTCAGAAAAGGCTTATCTTAATTCATGAGATGAATTTAAGACAAGCACATGCTAATTCCTGTCACCTGTCAATTTAATTTTAGGACATTTGTCAAAAGTTAATATATGGGTCTTAAATTGAATGCCACTTGGAAAGAGCTTATTGGAGGATTTTTATGGAGTCAAATCACATCAAATTGAGTACCATAATCAGATTATGGCGTGAGCCCAATTGGATTAAGTGGGCACCCCAAGTGGATAAGGTTGGAGAGTCTTGATAAGATTGGACTCTTTGGCGCCAACCTCTCTTTGTCCTTATCCAGTGTTGGTGCCAACTTTGAGATAGAGGCTTGGGTTTTTATCTAATGTGATCAGATAATATCAAGCAATCAATCAAAATTTTTTCAAAATTTATTGAAATTTTTTGATTGGTTGAATGATGTGGCACTGCGCAGCATACAGGGCTATATAAACCCTTCTGCGCCTAGGATTTTTAGGTAAAAGTTATTTTATGCACCAAACCCAATAGCTGCCACCCCCTCCCTTCTTCTCCACATCCTCCCTGCTCTCCTATCTCCCCTCTTCATGTCCAAAGAGTTGGACGTTCATCTGGTGCAAGGAAAAGGCGTGGTGACGCCTGGAACAGGAAGGCTGCAGGACATCTTTGACAGGCTGCTGCTCCAACTTTAGAAGGAGTTCTGAAGTACTTTCAAATTAGATAGAGATCTGATTTTTGGAGTGTAGATTCATGAGGAGAAGACATTCCAGATCCTGTCTGAGTGGATATTGGTAGAGGTCAGACGCTTGCGTGGCTACATCAGAACCTCGGGCTGTGCTAAGATCATCTACAGGGTAATCAGATTACCCTTAAGGTATGTCTATACTTCTCATGCTTTTAGATTTAATTTTTAATTTTAAATATCAGATAATAAAATTATATCTAATAGATATTAGATCTGAAATAGCATAGGATAAAATTTTTAAATTATTTCGCCCCAGATTTGATGAAATCTGAAAGATCCTACAAAAGAAAAAGACGATTTTTCCTTCACTTAGACCTTCAACAATGGTGATAGGTAATATTCTAGTATGGTATTTGTGCTCACGAATTGTTTGATTTTGGTGCTAGGCATTCATTTATATCCACTACCTTTATTAGAGAACAAGATATATTATGTGAACCTATGGCAAGTAGATTATGTGTTAAGATACTTGTAGGAGTAATATTCAATACCAATACTATGTGCAAATCATATAGCATTAGAATAGAAGATAGAGAGTTATATACTAATTTAATAGCATTAGACATGTGGGACTTTGATGTCATTCTGGGGATGGGACTTTGATGTCATTCTAAGGATGGATTAGCTTGCTGCTTATCATGCCTTAGTTGACTGTCTTGAAAAGATAGTAAACTTTCATATGCCAGATGAATTAGAGTTCATTTCAATGGAAGCATAGGAATTAACCCTCCATGCATCATCTTGGCCTTGTAAGCTAGATGAATGCTAGGGAATGGATGTAGAGGCTACATGGTTTTGATAAGGGATATAAAACAAGATGAATTGAGGTTAGAAGATATTCTAATTATGAATGAATTTTCATAGGTATTTCTTGATGATTTACTAGGATTGCTATCAAATAGAGAATGAATTTACCATTGATCTGCTACTTGGTTCATGTCTGATTTTCAAAGCTTCTTATCGAATGGCCATTGCTGAGTTGAAAGAATTGAAAGATCAATTGCAAGATTTGCTAGACAAGGGTTTTATATAATCTAGTATATCACCTTAGGGAGCTCCAATTTTGTTCATGAAAAAGAAGGATGGAAGTATGAGACTTTGCATTGATTATAGAGAGCTGAATAAAATTACTATAAGAAATAAGTATCTTTTGCCTCGAATAGATGATTTATTTGATTAGATATAAGGTGCACAAGTTTTCTCTAATATTGATCTTCATCCAGGATATCATCAATTAAAATTAAGATAGAGGATACACTAAAGACTACATTTAGAATTTGATATGGACACTATGAATTCTTGGTGATGCCATTTGGGTTAACAAATACTCTTGCAGCCTTTATGGATTTAATAAATAGGATATTCAAACCTTTTATCAATAAATTTGTTATGGTGTTCATAGATGATATCTTGGTGTATTCAAAAAGTAAAATGGAAATGAGGAACATTTATAGTGCATATTAAACACATTAAGGAAAGAGAGACTTTATGTCAAATTGAAGAAAAGTGAGCTTTGGTTGGACAAGATAGCATTTCTAGGACATTGTATCTAGAGATGAAATTTTTGTGGATCCGATGAAAGTGGAAGCTATAGTACAATAGAACAGACCAACAAATATTTCTGAGTTTCATAGTTTCTTGAGGATGATAGGTTATTATAGATGATTTGTGAAAGAATTTTTTGGTATAGATGCATCTTTGGCTCATTTGACTCAAAAAGGGTTTAAATTTGAGTGGACTAAGGATTGTGATCAAAATTTTCAAGAATTAAAGAGATGATTAGTTTCAATCCATATTCTCACCATATCCATAGAAAATGAAGGATTCACAATCTATAATGATGCTTCTAGAAAAAGACTTGGCTACGTATTGTTGCAACATGGTAAGGTGGTGGCTTATGCCTCTAAATAATTGAAACCGTATGAGCAAAATTGTCCTACTCATTATTTAGAGTTAACAATAGTTGTCTTTGCTCTAAAAATCTGGAGATATTATCTTTATGGTGTACAGTATGAGGTATTTATAGATTACAAGAGTTGGAAGTATATATTTACTCAAAAAAATTAAATATGAGATAAAGAAGATGGTTAGAACTTTTGAAAGATTTGATAATTAATTGTCATCCTGAAAAGGCTAATGTTGTTGCAAATGTCCTTAGTAGAAAATCTATGAAAAATTTAGCAGTCTTAATATTCACAAATCAATGAGAAATATTGGAAGACATGAGGACATTGGAACTAGAGATTCAAAAATATGATTCAGAGGTTTAATTAGCCAATATGAGAGTTCAACCCACACTTATGGGAATGATTAAAGTTGCCTAGAATAGTGATCCATAATTAATGAAAGTTAAAAACTTAGTGGAATCAGGTGTTCAATTTGAATTTAAGGTATGTGATGATGGTTCTTTGAGATTTCAGAATAGGATCTTATTAGATGTATGTCTTAGAAGCCAATATTGCCGACACATTATAATAAATCTAGGATAAAATTTTATACTTAATTCATTAATTTGATCAATAAAAGATAAATTTTATTTTTATTCAAGTATGACGTATCCTTGAATCGTCTATGAAATTAATATTTTGATACATATTCTCAAAGTATTGAGAATTAAAGATATGTATATAATTCCTAAATACTTCTGATCATAGTATCATCATGAAGACGGTGATCGATCTGGATAAACCAATGTACAGATTACTTCCTTCAGGACAGATGAGTTTCTGATCTACAATGTAGAGATACTGAGTGATGAGTATGGATAGTTGTTAGAGAATAACTAGTACTGAGCATGACCATACGAGAGATCACTTAGATTTTTACTCGATCGTCAGTGATTGTCTCGATGCTGTAGTTATGCGAATGGTCTTTTGATCTGTGATAGTATGACTGCTCGCAGTGAGACTGCTGGAGTTTGACTGACACATAAACATGATCTCAATGAGTCTTTATAGTAGATGTTGGCAACAGTTGGTCCACTATAGGAGTAGGGTGCATATCTAAATATAATCTATCGATCTTGATAGAAAAGAGTAATTCTATAAAATTTGAGAGATTAAGTCTGAGAGTATATGACCACAGCAGTGTGATTGATGAAAAAATTTTTTCATAAGGATCGCAATTGGACTTGAGCTGATCGAATCTATCATATGACTGATGATGAGGTTTGACGATTTATCTATAACCTACCATCTAGTCAGAACTCACGATAGAAGGACTGAATCACATGTGAATATACCTTGAAGTTCTTTTTCGATTCTGTTGGATTGCCACTACATATTGCTAGGTGTCACTGGTGGATGGTGAGAGCTCATTAGGGTTGCTCAGGATCGACTATCCTTGATGAGTTAGTGTGAAACTGTTTTGATTTATTGAAAGGAGTTTCAATGATACTATGATAAAGATCATTGTATATTTTACTACCAAATAAAATTGAACCTATGAGATCATACAACAAAGAGATTAGATCTGGAATAAGTAATTGAGCTTATGAAGTCTCAATTGGATTTAGAAAAATCCTATTGGATTCAGGGTAACCTTACTAGCACATGGTAAAACTTAATTTTCTCTTTGTATTTAAATTTTTTATTTGATAAGATTAATTCAAGTTTAATTACCTGCTAATAAGCTAAATGAATTAGATTTATTGGGCTTTAATTGTTGGATGCTTAAGATTTTGGATCAAATGAATTAAGGATTCAAACCTTTAATCAATTTCCTTGATAGTTTTGATTGGGCATCACTTAATTTGATTAAGTTGGGTGTGCATACACTAGAGAGGGCATGTGGACCTAATTGGGGTGTCCCATGATAGCCATGTGGCGTGTGTATTCATGGGTGCAAGGGCTCTAAAAGTTAGCACCTAAAGGATCTCCTAAAGGAGGTCAAATAATTAAAGGAATAAGGATTCCTAGTGCAAATAAGACTTGTATTAAGTGGCTATTTGATTTTAAATAGGATTCAAATCTTACACCTATTTAAAGAGGACTATTCTAAGGCTCTTTAGCTCTGAATTCTAGCAGCCCATGCCTTCCTTAGAAGCTCTCCATGCCCCCTCTATCTTCTCCCTCTCTTCTCCCTTTGAAGTCCAATGCCCAAGGTGTTGGGCGTCCCACTTCTCCATGCCCAAGAGGAGCTTGGGCATCCCTTTGCTTACTGATTTTTCAGTCTTTGATTATTTCATAATCAAGAAAAGAAAAGCAAGAGAAGAAAAGAAGAAAAGATCAAAGAAAGGATCAAAGAATTGATTGTGATCCAGGTTTTGTTCAGATTCGTAGGCTGATTGTTCTTAGAGAAGAAGGATCAATACCAAAGAGGACTGTTCCAAGTTGATCCTAAGTAGATACCTATAGAAGTCGAGCACTTATACAGCTAAAAGAGAACCTACTCTTTTTTAGATCTAGATTTGAAGAAAGTAATTATGAAATAGGTATGTGATTCGATCACATATTTAATTTCAGCATAAAATTCAGCATGTATTCAATTTCAGCATATGAAGTAGATCCTTATGCTCTATATTTTATGCATACATGATTAAGATGAAAAAATATTTTAATCTTCTATTTTATTATATTATTTAAAAAAAAATTTGAAACATACATGCATGTCCCGATATAAAATTCCAACAGTGGTATCAGAGCTACGGGTTTCATATACATAAAATTGGCATGCATGTTTTGAAAAGAATTTCAAAATCTGATTTTTCTTAATACATAAGATATATAGATGAGTACTTTAAATTTAAAATTTATTTTAAATTTAATTTTCAGATTATATAGTTGATATGTGCTAGCATGTATAGATCTAAATTTTGTTCTGAAACGATTTTTAGTTCATATTTATGCGATATGTAGATGCATGCATAAATTTAAAAATTAATTTAATTTAATTTATGATTTATATATGAGATATGTGATTGCATATTTAGGTCTAAAAATTATTTTCAATATGATTCATAATTTGAATATGAGATATATGATATCATGTTATGATCTAAATTTTTGTTTAGATCTGAATTTTACATATGTATATGAGATATATGCTTGTATGTTAAATCTAAAAATTAATTTTATCATTTAAAACTTATCTTTCATATAAAAAATTTAGATCTAAAATTTAATTTTAAAATCTAAAATTTATATTTGTGCATGAGGGTTTTGGTCATGAAAAAATCAAAAATTAGGTCATGTAATCAGATTGCATTTAGAATTTTTGATTTAAACATAATGAATTTAATTTGATTAAGTAATTGATCAAATCAAGTCAAGTATTGATTAAAATTAGATTAATTATATTATAAAATCAAGTAATTATTATTGATCAAATCGATTGAATCTCATGTATAGAATCGATTAACCTAAGGACCTAATTCGGCTCGATGGCTTGAGCCTGATTCGCTTAAGCTAACCTATTTGGACCAATTGATCTATTAGTATCTAAGATAAATAATTGAGAGATGGTTTTATTTAATTAGTTCCATTTGCTAACTGTTAGAATATCGGTAGAGTGCATGTGTAGATTTTAAAAATCTTTTTGATCACAATGAAAAAATAATCAAGTTAAATCCTTTAACCCCATATGCAATAGATCTTATCTAATCCTACCCAAGCCCAGGAGAAAAGACAAACATATAATTTGAAAATAAAAGTAAGTATGAGATCAAATCTCAATACCTTAGTATGGGTAGAAATTCACCGCAATCAATGATTTTGGGTTCGAAAGTCCTTGAGCAGCACACGTGTCTAACCTCTACGGATATCCACCAAGAGCAATCTCGAATCGATCTTCTCGTAGTAGATCTTTCTTTTTCAAGCAAGATCTCAACCCTTTAGAATCTTGATCCACTCTTTGATCTGCAGCCTTCTTCTCCTCGTTCTTCACTCTGGAAGAAGATCACCTCAACTTGGCGTGTAGAAAAGTGGGATGCCTAACCTTTGGGCATGGAAAACAGAAGAGGGAGAAGGTGTGGTGTGGAGAAGGGAGAGGGGGAGAGAGATCTAGTTTTAATTAATAAAAACTCTAACTTCTAAACCTTCTCATTATATAGGCCTTTTCCTGATTCAAAAGAGGAATCCAATTCACTTAAAAAGTCACATCCTTATCTCATAAAGATTTTAACCTTTTTAATCTGATTTTTTTCAATAAAATCAGACTTAATTGGTATGTTATCATCCTCCTTTGGCAAGAATATGGGGTGCCCCATTCAGATATGAAAATCTGATTGAGTACCTCATGTTATATAGGGCCGATGGTTGGGGCGCCAACCCTTGGTGCCCCATTCTAGGATTTTTATTTAACTCCCCTCTCTCTCTCTCCTCCATGCCATGCCACAAGAGGGGGTGGGCCCTTCTTGCATTATCCAGGGGATTGGCGCCCCTTGGTCCTGCCAAAATGGGAGGTAGGCACCGCCCTTCTTTCCAATTATTCCACACACCACTAAGAGATAATGAGGAGATAATGTAGAGATAATGAGGAGATAATTTAGCTAACTAATTGACTTAATCTAATCCTCTTGGGCTCACAATTAGGTGCCCAATTAAATTCAAATAGATTTAGGTTAGGTTTAAGGCTATGGACTTGATCCAATCAAAATTTTGAGAAGAACTAGGTTTAACCATTTGCTAATATGGTTCTATTAAACCTAATAGGATTTCAATAAACCCTAGCCCAATTAAAACTTCATAAGTCTAATTGGCAAATTCAAGATTAAATTTCTTAATGTGCGACCTCATAGATTCCATTCTATTTGGTAGTAAGATATATTGTGATCTCTATTATAATATCATTGAATCTCTTTTCGATGGATTAAAAATTTCTAATTCTATCCTTCGAGGATTATCGATCATCAAGATGATGCCCGATAAGTCCCACAATCCATCAGTGACACCTAGCAGTATGTAGTGACAATCCAGTAGAATGAAAGTATGAACTCCTAGGTGCAGTTATCATATGATTCAGTCCTTCTATCGTGAGTCCCGACTTGACAGAGGTCATAGAGAACTCGTCAGACCTCATTGTCAGTCATATGCTAGATTGGCTCGACTCGAGTTCATTTGTGAATCTTATGAAAACTCTTTTTCAGTATTCACATTTACTTTGACCAAAGACTTTCTGAACTTAGTCTCGCAAATCGCATAGGACTTCTCATTTTCTATCAAGGTCGATAGATTCCTTCTAGATGCATCCTACTTCAAATAGCGAACTTGAACCTACTAAAGCCAACATACACAGCAAGGATCCGAATGGCTAAGGATCAAAGGTACGTGCAGTCAAACTTAGTAGCCTCGCTGTGATAGTCAATGACACTGCAGGTCAAAGGACCACTCACACCACTACAGCATCAAGAAGACTACTGACGAGTGAATAGACATTCATGTGGTTTCTCATATTGGTCACGCTCAATACAAAGTATTCTCTAACAACCACTGATATCTTCATCCTAGTGTCCCTACATTACAGACCCGAAACTCATCTGCCCACAAGAGAGATGAATTGTATATCGATCTAAAATGGATTGATCACTATCTTCTGTGATGATCCTTTGATCGAAAGTATTTAGAAATTAACCACTAATTAATGTATGTCTCAAATTTTTAATACTTTAAAAATATATAAAAATCATCTTTGTTAATTTCTAGAAAAAATTATGGACACATAAACATGATTGGAATGAAAAATTTTTTTATTGATAATAAAAATATTATAAGTACAAGTTTAAGCCTGAAAAATACATAATGTGTCAGCCAACAATTAACTTTTAGGACACAAATCTAACAAACTCCCGCTTGATCTAAAGCTAATTGGCCATATACCTAAGATCCATCTTCTCAAGGTGAGCTTCGGTCTTTTGCTAGCTAAGAGGCTTGGTCAGCAGGTCCACCATGTTTAGCATAGAGTCGAAACTCTGCATCTCAACGAACTTCTTCTCGAGATATTTGTATATGATGTGAAATCGCCGCTCTATATACTTGGACTTCTAGTGAGATCTGGGCTTCTTAGCAAGGGCTATGCGCCATTATTGTCGCAGTGCAGTGCAATGGCATCTGATGGCATCACACCCAGCTCTGCAACAAACTTCTTGAACCAAAAGACTTCCTTATCTACTTTAGAGGTGGCAATGTACTCGAGTTCCGTGGTCGAATCTATAATGATTGACTGCTTGGAACTCTTCCAGCTAACTGCACCACCATTACACAAGAAGATACACCTCGATGTAGACTTTCTGTCATCAACATCTATTATAAAGTCTGAATCAGTATATCCCTCAACTTTTTGCTTTGATCTTCCACCAAAGACCAACAATAAATCTTTAGTCCTTCTTAAGTACTTAAGGATATTTTTAATAGCAATCCAATATTCTTCATCTGGATTCGCCTGATATCTGCTCGTGCCACTCATGGTAAGTGCTATATCAGGTCGTGTACATAACATGACATACATGAGGCTCCGTATTATCGAAGCATAAGGGATCTTGCTCATGCACTGAATTTCCTCAGGTGTGTCAGGACATATCTTCTTGGAGAGATGAATGCCATGTCTAAGGGGCAAAAGATCTCTCTTGAAATTTTTCATGCTGAACTTTTCAACACCTCCTCTATGTACATTCGCTGTGAGAGTCCTATCATCCTCTTAGATCTATCTCTATAGATTTTTATACCAAAAATGCAGGAGGCTTCTCCTAGGTCTTTCATGGCAAACTCTTTTGATAACCATATTTTGACCGATGTCAGCATGGGAATATCATTTTCAGTCAGAAAGATGTCATCCATGTATAATACGAGGAATGTGACAGCACTCCCACTGACCTTTTTGTACACACACAGCTCTTCTTTATTTTTGATGAAATCAAATATTTTGATCACATTATTGAAATGAGTGTTCCAACTTTAAGATGCTTGCTTGAGTTTATATATAGACCTTTGCAGCTTGCAGATTTTATGATCACTATCACTGGATGTAAAACCTAAAGACTGCTCCATATAGATATCTTCCTCAAGATATCCATTTAGGAAAGCAATTTTTACATCTATCTACCAAATTTCATAATCTTGAAAGATTGCTATCGCAAGCAGAGTATGGATGGATTTCATCATGGCTATGGATGAAAAAGTTTCATGATAGTCAATGCCTTCGCGTTGACTACAACCTTTCGCGATTAACCTTGCCTTATAGGTCTCTACCTTACCATCCAACCCAATTTTTTTTTTAAAATCTATTTACAGTCAATAGGTATAATACCTTCAGGTGGATCTACTAAGAACCAAATCTGATTGAAATGTATGGAGTCAATTTCTGACTTCATCATTTCCATCTATTTCTCAGAGTTTATATCCAACATTACCTCATCATAGGTTTTGAGATCATTCCTAATGTCCCTATCTCCCACAAGGATGCTTCCTCTAAATCCTTTATAAGAATACCTAAGTACCTTTTAGGAAGATGAGAGACCCTACTTGATTTACGACGTAGAGGAGGTATCACATTTACTGGCTCATTATTGGATTTGGGTTCTTGGACTCAATGCTCTTCAGAGACTTTCTTTTCGAGCTCAATCTTCCTCCCACTACCTCCATCTTGGATAAACTCTTTTTTTAAGAAGATGGTATGACAGCTCACAATCACATTGTGATCCTCAGAAAGATAGAAGTAGTATCCTATGATTTTCTTAGAATATCCTATAAAGCGAGCCCTAAAGGACCTAATCTCTAACTTATCCTCCTGCTGTCACTTGACATGGACTGGATATCTCCAATCCTTGAGGTATCCAAGAGTTGGCTTCTTACCATGCCATAACTCATATGGTGTGGTAGGAATGAATTTAGAAGAAATCTAATTCAAAAGATGAATCGTAGAAAGCAATGCATGTCTCCAGAGAAAAATAGGAAGGTCTGTGAAGCTCATCATGGATCGGATCATATCTAATAAGATCCGATTCCTCCTTTCGGATATCCCATTGAGCTGAGACATCTTTGAAGGTGTCCACTGTGAGACTATACCATTATCCTTGAGATAGGTCCGAAATTCTCCACTAAGATATTTTCCTCCTCGATCTGATCGAAGAACCTTTATGGATTTTTTGATCTATTTTTCTACTTCATGTCTGAACTCTATGAATTTTATAAAAGCTTCAGACTTTTGGTGTATCAAATATCCAAACTCATATCATGAATAATCATCGATAAAAGTTATGAATAGATATAGCCACCCTTGGCTTGTACATCAAATGGACCACGCACGTTAGTGTGTACCAGAGCTAATATCTCAATGACCTTTTTCCCTTGTCCCACAAAAGGTAGCTTGGCTATTTTTTTTTTGAAGACACGATTCACAAATTAAATAAGACTCGAAAGTCAATGGTCTGCAAAGACCATCTTTCTCTAATTTGTTGAGTCTGTCCTCTCCAATATGGCCTAGCCTAAAGTACCACAGATACTTTTGATAATTCTATCTTTAAGTCTTTTAGATCCTATGGCATTCACTATTTGTTCGTTAATATTTACACTCGCATCCATATGCAAATGATAAAGACTGTCAATTAAGAAAGCACGTGCAACAACTTTATTTTTGAAATAAATTGAACATATATCTTTATTGAAATAAAAATTATAATTATCCTATACCAACACAGATATAAAAATCAAATTTTTACTGACTGTAGGTACATAATAGTAGTCTTTAAGAATTAAATTAAGTTCTAACAGTAATCGCAGAGGGTAGATCCCGACGGTCACAGCAGCAACCCTTGCTCCATTGCCGACCCAGAGAGTGAACTCATCTTCCCTCAACCCTCTCACTTCTTCAAGATCTTGCATAAAAGTGCACAAATAAGCACTTGAACCAGAATCAAGAATCTAACTAAAAGAAGAGAAAATTGTTAGATTAGTTTTAATAACTAGCATATCAAATGTACCTTTAGAAGGCCCATCTTTCTTCCTGCTCTTGACAGTTGCCAGGTAGGCCGGACAGTTTCTTCTCTAGTGACCTTCGATATTGCAATAAAAATATTTTTTCTTATCGTCGGTCTTCTTCGAAACTTGCTTCTTGGGCTTGGCCTCATTCTTTTAATTCTTCACAGGCTTCTTCTTCTTTTTGAAATAAGACTTTCTTTTGAAAGAAGCCCGCTCCACAGCCAAAACTATACCCCTTGAACTCTTCAAGGTGCCCTCTGCTATTACTAGCATGTTCAATAACTCAGACAAAGTGCTATCGATTTTATTCATATGGTAGTTCATGATGAACTGCCTATTAGAAAATTGGATAGGCAACATGTGTAGATTTCAAAACTTTTGAAATATACAACGAAAAACAAAATGGGTTAAACCTTTTAACCCCATATGCAAGAGATCAAATCTAATCCTATCCAAGTCCAAGAGAAAATACATATATACAATCTAAAATTTAGAAATAAATATGAGATCAGATCTCATTATCTTGGCACAGATAGATATTCATCACTTTTGATGATCATGAATTCATAGACGCTCGAGCCGTATACGTGTCCGACCTGTAGGGATATCCATCGGGATCAATCTTGAACTGATTTCTCCTTGTAAAAGATTCTTCTTCTCAAGAAGAATCTTAGTCTTGAGCACTTTGATCAACAACTTGATCTGGACTGCAGGATCAACTCTTTGATTAGCAGCCTTCTTCTTCTTCTCCTCGATCTTCACTCTTGAAGACAAAGTAGCACCTCTTGGCATGTGGAAAAGGAGATGCCCAACTCTTGGGCATGGAAGAGAAGAGAGGGAGGAGAGGAGGCATGGAGAAGGGAGAGAGATTTTTTACCAAAAATTAATTATCTAGAAATCCTAGAGACATACCCTTTATATAGACACTATCCTGACACATAATAGAAAACCAATTACCTTAAAAAGGTAGATCCTTATCTCATAAGAAACTTCTACCTTTTTAATCTGATTTATTCCAATTAAAATCAGATATAAATGGTATATGATCAGCCCCTTTAAGCATGTACAAGAGGCACCCTAGGAATACATGTTAGATAGCTGGAGCGCCAACTCTTGTTGCCCCACAATAAGGTTTCTATCCAAATAAGAAGGGGCATGGACTCACCTCTCTCTCCTCCATGCCACACATGAGAAGGGGGCGAACCCCACTTGCCAAATCCAGGGGGTTGGCACCCCCTGGTCTTGCCAAAAAGAAAAGATTGTGCCTCTCTCTTTTTATCTATTCCACATGCACACTTAAAGATAATTAGGAGATAAAGAATAGATAATGTTAGGATAATTATGTCAACTAATTGACTTAATCAAATTCTCTTGGGCTCACAATTAAGGGTCCAATTAAATCAAAATGAATTTAGGTTAGGTTCAAGGCTATGGACTTGATCAAATCGAAGTCCTGAGAAGAATTAGGCTTAACCGTGTGCTAGCATGGTTCTCACAAATCTAATAGGAATTCAATAAACCCTAACCCAATTGAAACTTCATAAGTCTAATTGATAAATTCAAGATTAAATCCCTTAATGTGTGACCCTATAGGTTTCATTCTATCTGGTAGTGAGATATATTATGATCTCCATCACAATATCATCGAAACTCTTTTCGATGGATTGAAATATTTTCAATTCTACCCTTCGAGGGCCATTGATTATCAAGATGACGTCTGATGAGTCTCACAATCCACCAGTGATACCTAACAGTATATAGTGGTAACTCAGTATAATGAAAGTACAAATCTCTAGATTCAATTATTGTATGATTCAGTCCTTCTATCGTGAGTCCCGACTTGATAGAGGTTATGGAGAACTCGTCATACCCTATCGTCAATCATATGCTAGATTGGCTTGACTCGAGTTTATTTATGAATCTTGTGAAAACTCTTTTTCAGTATTTACACTTGCTTTGGTCAAAGACATTCCGAACTCAGTCTCACAAATCGCATAGGACTTCTCCTTTTCTATCAAGGTCGATAGATTCTTTCTAGGTGCATCCTACTCTAAACAGTAAATCTGAACCTACTGAGCCAACATACACAGCAAGGATCTGAATGGCTAGGGATCAAGAGAATATGCAGTCAAACTCAATAGCCTCGCTGCGAATAGCCAATGGCACCGGAGGTCAAAGGACCATTTACACCACTGCAGCATCGAGAAGACCACTGATGAGTGAGTAGACATTCATGTGATTCTCGTGTTGGTCATGCTCAATGTAAGTTGTTCTCTAATAACCACCTACACCTTCACCCTAGTGTCTCTATACTGTAAATCCAAGACTCATTTGTCCATAAGGGAGGTGAACCATGCACCGATCTCAAATAGATTGATCACTATCCTCTATGATGATCTTTTGATCAAAGGTATTTAGAAATTAACTACTAATTAATATATGTCTCAAATTTTTAACTCTTTAAGAATATATAAAAATCATCTTTGTTAATTTTTAGGATAAATCATGGACACAAACATGATTGGAATGAAAAATTTTTTTATTGATAATAAAAAAATTATAAGTACAAGTTTAGGCCCTAGAATTACATAATGTGTCAGCCAACAATTGGCTTCTAGAGCATAAATCTAACAAATTCCCTCTTGACCTAATTTCAATTGACCATATACCTAAGACTCATCTTCTCAAGGTGAGCTTCGATCTTTTACTGGCTGAGAGGCTTGGTCAGTTGGTTTGCCACATTCAGCACGAAGTCGACTCTCTGCACCTCGACAAACTTCTCGAGGTATTTGCATATGATGTGAAATCGTTGCTCTATATATTTGGACTTCTAGTGAGACCTTGGCTTTTTAGCGAGGGCTATGGCGTCGTTGTTGTCGCAGTACAGTATAATGGCATCTGATGGCATCACACCCAGCTCCGCAACGAACTTCTTGAACTAAAAAGATTCCTTCGCAGCTTTAGAGGCGGTGATGTACTCAACTTTCATGGTCGAATCTGCAATGATCGGCTACTTGAAACTCTTTCAGCTAACCATACCATCATTACATAAGAAAATACATCCCGATGTAGACTTTTTATCATCGATATCAGCCATAAAGTCTGAATCGGTGTATCCCTCAACTTTTAGCTCCGATCTTCCATCAAAGACTAACATCAAATTCTTAGTCCTTCTTAAGTACTTAAAGATATTTTTAACAGCAATCCTGTGTTCTTCATCTAGATTCACCTAATATCTACTCGTGACACTCACGACAAGTGCTATATCAGGGTGTGTACATAACATGGCATACATGAGGCTCTCTATTGCCGAAGCATAAGGGATCTTACTCATGCACTGGATCTCCTCAAGTGTATTAGGGCAAATCTTCTTGGAGAGATGAATGCCATGTCTAAGGGGCAAAAGACCTCCCTTGAAGTTTTTCATACTGAATCTCTTCAGCACCTCCTCTATGTATATTTGCTGTGAGAGTCTTATCATTCTCTTAGATCTATCTCTATAGATATTTATACCAAGAATGTAAGAAGCTTCTCCTAGGTCTTTCATAGCAAACTCTTTCAACAGCCATACTTTGACCGACGTCAGCATAAAAATATTATTTTCAATCAAGAGGATATCATCCATGTATAATACGAAGAATGTGACAGTGCTCCCACTGACCTTTTTATACACACGTGGCTCCTCCTTATTTTTAATAAAATCAAATATTCTGATTACATTATTGAAGTGAGTATTTCAACTCTGAGATACTTGCTTAAGTCCGTATATAGACCTTTGCAGCTTGCAGACCTTGTGATCACTATCACTGGATGTAAAATCCAAAGGCTGCTCTATATAGATTTCTTCCTCAAGATATCCATTTAAAAAGATAGTTTTCACATCCATCTGCCAAATTTCATAATCATGAAATACTCTATGGCAAGCAAAGTACGGATAGATTTCAGTATGGCTACAGATGAAAAGATTTTATGATAGTCGATGGCTTCGCATGGACTATAACCTTTCACGATTAGCCTTGCCTTATAGGTCTCTACCTTACCATCCGACCCAATCTTTCTTTTGTAAATCCATTTATACCCAATAGGTACAATACCTTCAGATGGATCTACTAAGGACCAAATCTGGTTGGAATGCATAGAGTCAATTTCTGACTTCATCACTTCCATCCATTTTTTGAAGTCTACATCTAACATTATCTCATCATAGGTTTTGAGATCATTCTTAATATCTCTATCTCCCATAAGGAACGCTTCCTCTAAATCTTCTGTAAGAATATCTAAGTACCTTTCAGGAGAATGGAAGATCCTACTTGATTTACGAGGTAGAAAAAGTATCACATCTATTGACTCATTGTTGGGTTCAGGTTTTTGGACTCGATGCTCTTTAGAGACTTTCGCTTCGAGCTCAATCTTCCTCTCACTACTTCCATCTTGGATAAACTCTTTTTCAAGAATACGGCATGACGGCTCACAAGCACATTGTGATCCTCAGAAAGATAGAAGTAGTATCCCATGATTTTCTTAAGATACCCTATAAAATGAGCCCTAAAGGACCTAGCCTCTAACTTGTCCGCCTGCTGTCACTTGACATGGGCCGGATATCTCTAAATTTTGAGATACCCAAGAGTTGGCTTTTTACCATGCCATAATTTATATGGTGTGGTAGAAATAGATTTAAAGAAAATCTGATTCAAGAGATGAATCGCAGTAAGCAAAGCATATCCCTAAAGAAAGTCAGGAAGATCTGTGAAGCTCATCATGGATCAGATCATATCTAATAGGATTTGATTCCTCTTTTTGGATATCCCATTGAGCTGAGATATCTCTGAAGATGTCTACTATGAGACTATGCCATTATCTTTGAGATAGACTCAAAATTCTTCACTAAGGTATTCACTTTCTCGATCTAATCGAAGAACTTTTATCGATTTTTCGATCTATTTTTCTACTTCATGTCTGAACTTTATGAACTTTTCAAAAGCTTCAGACTTTTGGTGCATCAAATATACAAACCCATACTGTAAAAAATCATCAATAAAAGTTATGAAATAGATATAGCCACCCCTGACTTGTACATCGAATGGACCACACACATCAGTGTGTACTAAGATTAATATCTCAGTGGCCCTTTTCCCTTATCCCACAAAGGACAGTTTGATCATTTTTTCTTGAAGATACGATTCACAGACTAGATAAGACTCAGAAGTTAATGATTTGAGAAGACTATCTTTCTCCAGTTTGTTGAGTCTATCCTCTCTAATATGGCCTAGCTTAAGGTGCCATAGATACTTTTGGCTAATCCTATCTCTAGGTCTCTTAGATCCTACGGCATTCACTATTTGCTCGTTAATATTTATACTTGCATCAATATGCAAATGGTAAAGACCATCAATCAAGAATGCACATGCTACAAGTTTATTTTTAAAATAAATAGAACACATCTTTATTGAAATAAAAATTATAATTATCCTATGTCAGTACAGAGATAGAAATCAAATTTTTACTGGCTATAGGTACATAGTAACAGTCTTTCAAAAACAAACTAAGTTCTAATGATAGTCGTAGAGGGTAGATTTCGACAGTCACAGTAGCAACCCTTACTCCGTTGTCGATCTAGAGAGTGATCTCGCCTTCCCTCAGCCCCCTTACTTCTTCAAGACACCGCATTGAAGTGCACAAATGAGCACTTGAATCAGAATCTAGAACCCAACTAGAAGAAGAGGAAACTGTTAGTTTAGTTTCGATAATGAGCAATTCAGATGTACTTTTAGAAGGCCCATCCTTCTTTCTGCTCTTGACAGTCACCAGGTAGGTCAGATAGTTCCTCCTCCAGTGGCCTTCGATGTTGCAATGAAAATATTTTTCTTTATCATCGGCCTTCTTAGGAGCCTGTTACTTGGGCTTGGCCTCATTCTTTTACTTCTTTACGGGCTTTTTCTTCGTTTTAAAAAAATTTTTTTTAGAGGAAGCCCACTCCACAGTTAGAACTGTGTCCCTTGAACTCTTCAAGGTGCCCTCTATAGTCACTAGTATATTCAATAACTTCAGCAAAGTAGCATCGATCTTATTCATATGATAGTTCATGATGAACTATCTGTTAGAAAATATATCCCAAAAGTCAATTATCAATCTGTTGATGGTTGAGCAACCTTGTATTATAATTGATTTATTAATAAATAAAATATATTTCATCATAAATTTTCATCTTCTAATGAACTTTGTTGTTATGATGAAGTCCTAAGGACTATTTAGGTTCGATAAAGAGAGAATTTATCAATTAGTTATTAAAACTGTTCACGATCAAATGATAGGCTGTTAATAAGGACGACAGCCTCTATCGAGCATAGGTCGCTGTAGGCCATATGGGTTGGTTGTCCTCTTAATCAAGGAGTGTGGAGACACTGGTGTGGCATACAGGTGAGATGTAAGGATATATCGTCATTGAACGTGACCAACTCCAGAGCATTCTACTATCGAGAATGTCTCTGATGGGATATAGGTATAAGTGTCTCTTAGACTTGAGATCGCCTCAATGACTTGCAAGCAACTCACTGGGCTTTGGTACTGGACTAACTGAATTTCTAATTCAGTGACAGAAGGCTTCTGAGCACAGTCAAGTACTTGTGAAGTCAGAGTGTGATCGAGATGGGATTGACCACTCCAAGAGTTGGAGAAGAATGAGTCGTTGTATTTCAATTTAGCAAAATCTTGGCCAGGGTAATCCATTAGATGGATTTGATATTTTGAAATACAATATGAACAACCTGATCAGAGTTGACAGTGGAACTCTGAGGTGTCCTATGAGCATTTTGATCAAGGAGATGAATTATATGGAAACTATATCCGCATGGGTTCTAAGGATGTTGTTCTACACATTCGACCTATCTGATCGTCGGGTACCATTGCTAGATGGTCACTTCGATTGGTATAAAAATTTATTTCTGTACTATTGGCTTAAGTTTGGATCTATGAGATCACATACATTAGAGTTCACGATCTGATCAGATGGTTGATCAACGATTAAGAATCATTCTAGGGTTAAATGATCAATACGATTGATATTTAACCTAGTGCAAGTGTTACAGGAGGATCGATTAGCAATTCGATTGCTAATTAACTTAATTTGATTAAGCCAATGGGCTGAGATTAAGTCTAATTGAATATGATTTAATTAGATTTGGTTTGAGCTTGACTGGATCAAGTCCAATTAGTTTATTGGATAAGCCAAGTGCAAGGAAAAACTAGTCCTAGTTCAAATAGAACTTGGGTCAACCTAATTTCTAATTTGATTAAAAAATTAAATCAGATTTAAATCTAATTTAATCTGATTAAATTAGGCTCTTAATTGGGTTAAGATCAATTTCAATTAGGTTGATTTGATTTTGATTTGATTTGATTTGAGAAATCAAATTTGAACAAGTCATAGATTGAATCCTAGTAAGACTAGGATTCCACCTTGCGCCATCTTAGCACCCCACGCTCACTCTCTCTTCTCCTATGCCCACTCTCTCTTATTTTGTATGACAAAACCCTCTCTCCCAAGTCTTCGTGCATGCTTTAAACTTTTTTCTCTTTCTCTTTTACATGGAATGTGGTTGTGGATCAAGTCAAAGTAGGAATTAGTTTGGATTTCAAATTCTATGAGATAGAGTTTTAGAAAACCAAAACTCTTTCCTTATGGCACTGATTTTATCCAGATTTTTTTTAAGATTTTTGTAACTTTTATGGCATATAATATGCATCCTTTGCTAATGGTCCACAGTAGAAAAAGAAGGAGGGGACGCCCAAGAGTTGGGCACCCCTTGTCTTGCCTTGTTTGGATAATCCTTGACTAGGTATTTGACCTAGACAAGGACTCTTCATATCTCTCTATTTAAAATAAATTTTTTCATAAAAATTTTGTGGATTATAGAGCATTGAGAGACCTTTGGGGTATCAAAAAATCAAGGAGAAAGAGTCTTGGGGCATGGAGATCTAATAGACACAAAACTAGGTGTTTGGGTTAGAGCAAAGAGAAGAAGAAGAGGGTCTTCTTCTAGAGTTGCTGGGTTCATCTCTTCCCTTCCTCTATCTGTAAGTTTTCTGAGAGTGTCTCATCTAAAACTCCTTCTCCTATTTCTCATATTTAAAAGAATCTAAATCAAGAAGAAGGAGGTATCTGATTGACTATCGAAGAAGGATCAGCGCAGTACTAGCATACTGTGCTGATTTCCTGGATCAGGACTTCTGATCGTGATTTGTGGGCTCGTGTGGACGATTCTTGGAGGTCGGACATGTGTGTGGCTCACAATATTATCCTCAAGTCTGGATCAGTAAAATTAGAACATCTAACTTGCAAGGTAATAGATCTGATCTATTATATTTTACATACATTAGATGTAGTATAGAAACATGTTGATATGATCAACATGTAGTTCTTGCTCTTTATATTTTAATTTTTGATTTAATATCATATAATAATCATGTAATATGATCTTAGATCTAAAAATTCTCTAATTTTATAAGATAAATTTTGATTTATTTTAGTCTTCCGCTATCTGATCTGAAAAAAATTTCAAGATCTAACCCTGAAATCCTAGATCTGGTTCCATCAATTGGTATCAGAGCCTAGGTTGTCTATTACATGATTATTTATACATACTTAGATTATTTTTTAGATTAGATTTAATTTATAATCTGATTGTTAAATCTGAAATTAAAATTTTTAGATCAATCACGAACTGTAGGTTGTCCTGTTGTAAGGTTTACCCCTTACAATGCAAAGGTTGTTCTAGTTCGTATAGATCTATCTTTAATCATAAATTTATTAGATGTGATCTAGATTAAATTTATAATTTATTAGATTTAAAAGATATTTAAATCTAAAATAAAATCTCTTTGTTAATAATTTTTGTGTAAAGAACCATCATATATTTGTTTGAAAAATTTGCGTAGTTTAAAGTTAAAATTGTTTCAATTACATGAACCTGTTTAGATTAGATCTAAAGTAGTTTCATGATTATTTCACTTATATTTTGATTATGAATCAAACATGCAACTTGGTTGGTAGAACCATGTTGTAAAATATTTTACAAATATGAAAATTATTTTTTAAAAGTCGAACCCCAACTCTCAGCCCAAAACTTAATTGAGAATTAAGAAGTTGTTTGATTAGGTTCTAGGATTGTGAATTGAAGAACCTAAGATACAAACCATAACACATTGGGTTAATGGGTTAGTGAGAATTAGGTCTATTAATTAGGTTAGACCTAAAGTTAGATTAAAGATGGACTTAATAAGAGAATTGACTAAATCTCATCAATTATTGTCTTAGATTAGGTCAAGGATTCTTTAGATCAATTACAATAGTTGTAGTTGGTCAAGTCCATATCTTTAACGAGAACCAAGTGGACTTGATTCTTGGTTAAGTGGTCTAGCACGAACTGTTAGGTTGATCTAATCGAAACTAATTAAATCAGTTGGTGTCTAAGGTAAACCAAATCGATGGTTTTTAATTGGCAGCCTGCTTACCTGACCATTTCTGATGGTGTCTAAGGCAAGCTTTGGCAGATCCTCCCACCGATCGAACTTATCTGACCTCTTGGTGAAATTATATTTTGATCGGATCACTTGACTATTCGAGCTGATCCATGTCAGCTAGGTAAATCAGTGTGACTGATTTAGGTGCTCCTAGACCAACCCTTTTAATGGTCTCCCTTAAGTTGACTTGGTGAAGCCAGTGGGAGAATTATGATAAGCTGGTTCATCCGACCTCATCCTCTAAATCAATTAAATCTTCTAAAATTATTAGATCTTTAAAATGAAATAGTTATGGTGATAACTAGATCATAGCCTCTTATTAAGTGGATGATAATGGGTCCATCAGTTGGATAATCATTGGAGGTCCAAAGGCCTGGTACTTATCAACTGATGGAATTGTCATTCATAATATGATTTTTTGACTGCATCTTTCTAAATGATGGTTAAGTTAGCCAACCAAAGTTGGGCCTAATCATTCATTGGCTAGATGGGCCAAGTATGGTCATGTTAATGGTTGGACCTAACCAGACCTTTTCAGTGGAGGCCAAAGCCTACTGATTAGGGACTGGGGCAAAATTAAAATTACTAGAAATTATTTAGAGAAATAATTGGTTATGAACCTATCCTTAGATGTACATGGGTTGGCCAACCAAAGTTGGGCTTGTGTGCAGTCTAAGTAGATTCTAGTACCCACTAAGAAATTAGGGTAATTCTTCGAATTGGAGGTAGAGGCTACCAATTTGAATAAAATAGTGGGAAAATTTTTTTGATTAAAGTCCAAATCTTTAAGTTTAATGAATCAATTACTAATTAGGTTATGATTTTTCTTTATATAGATATGGCCACTTCCCTATCGCTCTGATCATTGTTGGACAATGAAAATTTGGTGGGATCCAACTTCGGTAGCTGGTACCGAAAGTTGAAGATAGTCCTGGAGCATGAACGGATCCTATATGTGATAACGGATCCTGTACCTGAGGAGCCAGCTACCAATGCATATGGAATAGTCAGAGACACTTGCTAGAAGTGGCTCAGTGACCAGACCACGACGCGTTGCATCATGCTGGCTGCCATGAACGACGAGTTCAGTCGTAGATTTGAGATGACTCAGCCAAAGGAATGCTTTAAGTGTTGGAGGATGCCTTTGGCACACCTGATGACGTGGAGAGGCACAAGACTAGTTGTGCCATTTTCAACACCAAAATGCGAGATGGTGCCTCTATCACTGATCATGTATTATACATGATCGAGCTGATGGAGCATTTGAGCAAGCTCGACTTTCCCTTGCATGAGCAGCTTGGGAAAGATGCAATACTGAACTGGCTGCCTAAGTCTTATCTCCCATTCTTCACTCATTATAGAATGACAAAGCCTGAAGTAAACTACCACAGGTTACTGGGTTGCTTCAAAACTTTGAGAAGGATCACCAACTCCATAAGGAGTCGATGAACTTAGTGGGAGGTTCGTCTTCTGGTTCTCGACCCTTTGATAAAAGGGAAGAAGAACAAGAAGAAGAGAGTGAAGAAGGTGCGAGTTCAGGCTGGGACATCAGTACAGGCCCAGATCAGAAAGATCAAGCTCGATAAGAGTCAAGCTGATTGCTTCTTTTGCAAGAAGCGGGGGCACTGGAAGAGGAACTATCCTCAGTACATTGCTTCCCTGGATCCGAACAGGCAGAGAAAGAAGCAAGCTGTTGCTGAGCAAGGTATTTATATGATAACTCCTTGTAATTTCTCTATTTGTGATATAACTGACTGGGTATTGGATACCGATAGCCCTTACCATATTTGCAATTCATTGCAGGGGTTGCAGGTCAGTAGGAGATTCAAGCAAGATGAGAGGTTCCTGAATGTTGGAGATGGAAGACCAGTTCCAGTTCTAGCATTAGGAATCTTGAAACTTATATTTGAGTCCCATACCATTGTTCTTAATGATTATCATTTCTGTCCCAGTTTCTTTTTAAATGTTATTTCTGTAGGCCTTCTGGCCAAAAATTATTATGAAATTTTAATAAAGAAACAAGTTTGTAATATCATTATGAATGGTGTTACTATTTTTTATGGACATTTGAACAATGGTGTGTATATGTTATCATAACCTGTTAACGTAGTCTATTCTACTGGCAAGCACCCTAGATTAGATAGTATATCAGATATCTACTTATGACACTGTAGGCTAGGTCATATAAACAAGAACAGGATAAACAGGTTGACTAAAGAAGAAATCCTCAAAGTCAGTGATTGTGAATCACTTCCAACCTGTGAGTCCTATCTTCTTAATAAAATGACCAAGTCATCTTTTACTGAAAAAGGTGAGAGAGCTACTGAGCTCTTGGGCCTAGTACATACTGATGTATGTGAGCCCATGAGCATAAGTGCTAGAGGTGGATATTTTTACTTCATCACTTTCACGGATGATCTAGATATGGATAAGTCTATCTGATGAAACATAAGTCGGATTCATTTGAAATGTTCAAACATTTTCAAAATGAAGTAGAAAAATAAACTGGAAAGAGTATTAAAACTCTTCGATCTGACCGAGGAAGGGAATACCTTTCTGATGAGTTTCTCACATATCTATAAGAGAATGGGATTATCTCCCAATGGACTCCTCCAGGAACACCACAGCATAATGGTGTGTCTGAAAGGACAAATCGAACTCTGTTAGATATAGTCTGATCCATGATGGTTTTGCCAGCTTGTTGATATCCTTCTGGGGATATGCACTCGAATCGGCCTGCTATCTGTTAAATAGGATTTCAAGTAAGTCTGTAATTAAGACTCCATATGAGATATGGACAGGACGTAAGTCAACACTTTCACACGTTAGGGTCTGGGAGTGCCCGGTCTATGTCAAATGGTTAGTTACAGATAAACTTGGACCTAAGTCTGACAAATGCACATTCATAGGGTATCCCAAAGAGACCAAAGGATATTTTTTCTACCATGCTGATGAACAAAAGGTGTTCGTTAGCCTTAAGACAATCTTTTTAGAAAAGGAGTTCCTTGATGAAGGAACCGTTACCTCTAAGGTTGAACTTGATGAAGTTCAACAGGTAGAAAGACCGACACCAATAGCTGAACCTGAGTCGGATTTGATTAGATCAAATTCGGAGCCCAATGTACCTGCATCATTAAGGCGATCCGATAGAGTACCACATCAGTTGGACAGATACTACAGTTTTTTAGTCCGGGATGGTGATCCCATCGAACTCGATGAGAATGATGAGGATCCGATCACCTATATGGATGCAATGCAGAGACCTGATTCCAAAAAATGATTTGAAGCCATGCAATCCAAAATGGAGTCCATGAAGATCAACGATGTATGGACATTGGTTGACCCACCTGGAGGGGTTAAACCCATTGGATATAAATGGGTCTTCAAAAGGAAGAGGGGCACAGGCAGAAAGGTGAAGACCTATAAAGCCTGTTTGGTTGCCAAGGGGTATCGTCAACGTTATGGTATAGATTATGATGAGACGTTCTCCCCTGTGGCAATGCTCAAATCTATTCGAATAATGCTTGCAATAGCTGCCCATCTGGATTATGAGATCTGGCAGATGGATGTAAAGACAGCTTTCCTGAATGGAGAGCTGACCAAAGAGGTGTATATGATACAACCTAAGGGGTTTACATCCACAGATGAGTCCAAGGTGTGCAAGCTTCAGAGATCCATTTATGGATTGAAGTTAGCTTTTCGAAGTTGGAACATGCATTTTGATAAGGTGATCAAAACGTATGGCTTCGTTAAAAATGAAGAAGAGCCCTGCATCTATAAATAGGCAAATGGTCCAGTTGTGGTATTCCTTATCTTGTATATGGATGACATTCTCTTAATCGGGAATGACATCCCCGTCTACAGGGAATAAAAGTTTGGTTGTCATCGTAGTTCTCCATGAAGGACTTAAGCGAAGCATCCTATATCCTAGGGATAAAGATCTATAGGGATAGATCTAAAAGGATGCTTGGGTTATCTCAGTCTACGTACATAGATACTATGCTGAAGAGGTTCAGTATGGAGAATTCCAAGAAGGACTATCTACCGATAGGCCATGAAATTTCTCTCTCTAAGAAGGATTGTCCGACAACTCCTAAAGAGAGAGAGCGTATGAATAGAGTCCCATATACTTCGATCGTGGGATCTATCATGTACGCCATGACATGTACAAAGCCAGATATGGCATACTCACTAGGAGTAGTGAGTAGATACCAATTTGATCCTAAAAAAAATCACTGAAAAGTGGTTAAAGCCATCCTTATGTATTTGAGAAATACTAATGACCAATGGTTGGTTTACGGCGAGTCAGATCTGAAACTTGTCGGGTTCACGGACTCCAGCTTTCAATCTGACCATGATGACAGCAGAAGCGTGTTGGGTTATATCTTTATTCTGAATGGTGGAGCCATATGTTGGAAGAGTTTTAAGCAGTATACTGTGGCAGACTCTGTTTGTGAGGTGGAGTACATCACAGCATCGGATGCCGCGAAGAAAGCTGTGTGGCTGAAAAAATTCATCAACGAGCTCGGAGTAGCACCCTCCCTCGATGGTTCGATCCTGCTCTACTGTGACAGTACTGGTGCTATAGCTCAGGCAAAGGAACCCAAAGCACACCAGCGGACGAAGCACATTTTGCGCTGCTTCCACCTGATCTGAAAGATCGTGGATCGAGATGACATCGACCTTCAGAAGATCGATGGAAAGGAGAGCCTGGCCGACCCCTTCACTAAAGCCCTGGTGATAAAGGAGTTCGACAACCACAAGTCGAAGATGGGTATTAGATACTGTGTCGAGTGGCTTTAGGATAAGTGGGAGTTGTTGAAAAATATCCCAAAAGTCAATCGTCAATCTGTTGACGGTTGAGCAATCTTGTATTGTAATTGATTTATTAATAAATAAAATATATTTCATCATAAGTTTTCATCTTCTAATGAACTCTGTTGTTATGATGAAGTCCTTAGGACTATTTAGGTTCGATAAAGAGAGGATTTATCGATTAGTTTTTAAAATTATTCACGATCAAATGATAGGCTATTAATAAGGACGATAGCCTCTATCGAGCATAGGTCGCTGTAGGCCATATGGGTTGGTTGTCCTCTTAACCAAAGAGTATGAAGATATTGGTATGGCATATAGGTGAGATATAAGGGTACATCAACATTGAACATGACCAACTCCAGAGCATTCTGCTGTCGAGAATGTCTTTGATGGGATATAGGTATAAGTGTTCCTTAGACCTGAGATCGCCTCAGTGACTTGCAAGCAACTCACTGTGCTTTGGTACTGGACTAACTGAATTTTTAATTCAGTGATGGAAGGCTTTTGGGCACAGTCAAGTACTTGCGAAGTCAGAGTGTGATCGAGATGAGATTGACCACTCCAAGAGTTGGAGAAGAATGAATCGCTGTATTTCAATTTAGCAAAATTTTGGCCAGGATAATCCGTCAGATGGATTTGATATTTTGAAATACAATGTGGACAACCTGATCAGAGTTGACAGTAGAACTCTGAGGTGTCCTATGAGCATTTTGGTCAAGAAGATGAATTATATGAAAACTATATCCGTATAGGTTCTAAGGATGTTGTTCTACACATTCGACCTATCCAGCCGTTGGGTATCATTGCTAGATGGTCACTTCGATTGGTATAGAAATTTATTTTTATACTACTGACTTAGGTTTGGACCTATGAGATTACACACATTAGAGTTCATGATCTGATCGGATGGTTGATCAACGATTAAGAATCGTTCTAGGGTTAAACGATCAATACGATTGACATTTAACCTAGTGCAAGTGTTGTAGGAGGATCGATTAGCAATTCGATTACTAATTGGCTTAATTTGATTAAGCCAATGAATTGAGATTAAGTCTAATTGAATATGATTTAATTAGATTTGGTTTGGACTTGATTGGATCAAGTCCAATCAGTTTATTAGATAAGCCAAGTGCAAGAAAAAACTAGTCCTAGTTCAAATAGGACTTGGGTCAACCTAATTTCTAATTTGATTAAAAAATTAAATTAAATTTAAATCTAATTTAATCTGATTAAATTAGGCTCTTAATTGGGTTAAGATCTATTTTAATTAGATTGATTTAATTTTGATTTGATTTGATTTGAGAAATCAAATTTGAACAAGTCATAGATTGAATCCCAGTAAGACTAGGATTCCACCTTGCACCACCTTAGCCCCCCACACCCACTCTCTCTTATCCCACACCCACTCTCTCTTATTTTGTGCGACAAAACTCTCTCTTCCAGGTCTTCACACACATCCAAAAGTTCTCTCTTTCTCTCTTACATGGAATGTGGTTGTGGATCAAGTCAAAGTAGAAATTAGTTTAGATTTCAAATTCTATGAGATAAAGTTTTAGGAAACCAAAACTCTTTTCTTATGGCATTGATTTTATCCAATTTTTTTTTGAAATTTTTATGACTTTTATAGAACATAATATGTGCCCTTTTTTGATGGTCCACAGTAGAAAAAGAAGGAGGGGACACCCAAGAGTTGGGCGCCCCTTGTCTTGCCTTGTTTGGATAATCCTTGACTAGGTATTTGACCTAGACAAGGACTCTTCATATCTCTTTATTTAAAATAAATTTCTTCATGAAATTTTTGTGGATTATAGAGCATTGAGAGACCTTTGGGGCATCCAAAAATCAAGGAGAAAGAGTCTTGGGGCATGGAGGTCTAATGGACACAAAGCTAGGTGTCTGGGTTAGAGCAAAGAGAAGAAGAAGCGGGTCTTCTTCTAGAGTTGCTAGGTTCATCTCTTCCCTTCCTCCATCTGTAAGTTTTCTGAGAGTATCTCATCTAAAGCTCCTTCTCCTACTTCTCATCTTTGGAAGAGTCCAAATCAAGAAGAAAGAGGCATCTAATCGATCATCGAAGAAGGATCAGTGCAGTACTAGCATACTGTGCTGATTTCCTGGACTAGGACTTCTGATCGTGATTCGTGAGCTCGTGTGGATGACTCCTAGAGGTCAGATGCATGTGCAGCTCGCAACATCATCCTCAAGCCCAGATCAGCAAAGTTAGAACATCTAACTTACAAGGTAATAGATCTGATCTATTATATTTTACCTACATTAGATGTAGTATAGAAACATGTTGATATGATCAACATATAGTTCTTGCTCTTTATATTTTAATTTCTAATTTAATACCATATAATAATCATGTAATAGGATCTTAGATCTTGAAATTTTTTGATTTTATAAGATAAATTTTAATTTATTTTAGTCTTTCGCTGCCTGATCTGACAAAAATTTTAAGATCTAACCCTGAAACCCTAGATCTGGTTCCATCACTGCCCATATGAATCAGAAAGAGACTAGAGGATCAGATCCATCTGTAATTTTTTGTCCATGTTCATACCGAGCTTTTGAAGCTCTTTTATGTCCTTGATCATTGTCAAATAATGATCATTGACAGACTGTCCATCATACATCTTCGCTCTGAAAAGTCTCCGGAAGACCTTAAAGTGAGCTGTGCGACTCTGTTCACCATACAATTCTTATAGATAAACCAGCATCTCCTTGGCAGTCCTTATATCTTCATGCTATTGTTGAAGATCATTGGACATGGATGCTAAGATGTAGCACTTTGCCTTGTTATCTTCATCCATCCATTTCTCAAGTGCAACTCGTTGATCAGTGGATGGACGAGCAGGTAACACAGATGCTTCCTGATCTAAGACATGAGTAAGCTTTTTGGAATTGAGAATAATTCTCAGATTTTGGAGTCAGTCTTTATAATTTGTGCCAGTCAACCTATTTGTATTGAGGATTCGAGCTAAAGGATTTGAACTCGATATGGTTATCTACAGAGAGAATAATTTCTAGTTAGATTTTATACTTATAAAATTATTTATTCTAGAGACTTTAAAAACAAACAAAGGCTCCCACTATTTTTTTGAATCTCCCATACTCTTCGAGTGGAGAAATGAAAACCTATATGCGATCAATTTCAAATGGATACTATGGTCTCATTAATCTATACACACCTCATCTAATAGTTATTGGTGAGTACAGACCAATGAGTGGACAACACTTTGTCCATTGCTTCACTAAACAAGATGCAGTGAGCTTGGTCTCTAAGTCCTATGGCCTCACCTAACAGTTATTGACGTATTTCTTAGTTAAGTCAGACTCATCGTTCACCAGTGCATGTAAAACCATCATTGGGATCCTCATCTAACAGTTATTGGGTCCAATCCCATCTCTACCCCAGGATATCAAATGTCAATAGAGTGATTGTACCTTTCTGATGCAACCGAATCACTGTAATCAGTCTAGAACAATCAATGCCAGGAAGGCACCCACATCTTTATAACGATGAAAGACCTCTAGGCTTAATATTTAATGAGAAGATTTGAATTTAGGTCTCTTCTAAATTAATAAATCTGACATCTGACTGATTAAATTAAGTCAGCACATCAATATGTCTAACCAGCCTAGTTGGCATGGGTGAACTCGAGTCAATAAGTAACCTAACACGAGATTAAATCTCCCAATATGGCTAAATAAGTTAAGATGCATGGGGTTCCCCCCATTGCTTTTCTTAGACATCAATCAAAATTGGTTAGGTCAGACAATGGAACCAATTAAATAACCACCATCTAAATACTTGCCTTAAACACCAAATTAGTCGATTAGATTAACCTATTGAAATGGACCCGAACCATTGAGCCAAATTTGATCTTGAGTCAATCAATTCACATCAAAATATGAATCGATGTGACCAACTATAACTAAACTCGATTTTGAGCCCCTTTGATCTAATCCTAATCATCCATCGATTAGGTTCAATGAACTGCTCAAAATCAAAAATTGATTCTAGCTTGATCTAATCAATTAGACCCTAATTGTAGTTTGATTACTTAGACATAATTTGTTCATCCCATACCCACATGCAACAACATAATTTCAAATCTAAAAATAATTTTTACATTATGTTTCATTATATGTAATTAGACTTATGATCTTGAAATTGTTTCAGATCCAAACCTATTTTCATATATCAAATATATGTAGTTTCAGATCTAAATAAAAATGCATCACATATACATCAAATTTCAGATTTAAAACTAAATTTACATATATCAAATATATGTAAAATTAGATCAAAAATAATGATTAAAATATTTTAAAAATATCTTTTCAAAAATTGAATCACATCAAACTAGGATAATCTTTACAATATAGGGGGTAAATCCTAAATCAGGACAACCTTATATCAATTTGATGTGAATTTTTAATCATTCTAATTTCAGATCTAAACTCAAATTAAACATATCATATATGCTACTTTTCAGATCTAAAAGATTTAATTTAATTATTTTAAAAATAATTTTTAAAACTGATCAATCTTGTACTAGGACTCTTTGTAATATAGGAGATAAACTCTATACCAGGACAACCTTATATCAGCACAAAATTGATTTTAAATCATTAAAACTTTTAAATTTAATCTAAAAATTAGATCATATGTGTTTTCAAAAATCTGTGGCTCTGATACCACTATTAAAAAATTGGATAGGCAGCGTGTGTAGATTTCAAAACTTTTGAAATACGCAGCGGAAAATAAAACAGGTTAAACCCTTTAACCCCACATGCAAGAGATCAAATCTAATCCTATCCAAACTCAGGAGAAAATACATATATATAATCTAGAATTTAAAAATAAATATGAGATTAGATCTCATTATCTTGGCATAGATAGATATTCACCGCTTCTGATGATCACGGATTCGTAGACACTCGAGCCGCATACGTGTCCAATCTTTACGGATATCTATCGGGATCAATCCCGAACTGATTTCTCCTCGTAGAAGATTCTTCTTCTTAAGAAGAATCTTAGCCTTGAGCACTTTGATCAATACCTTGATTTGGACTACAGGATCAACTCTTTGATCAGCAGCCTTCTTCTTTTTCTTCTCGATCTTCACTCTTGAAGACAAAGCAGCACCTCTTAGCATGTGGAAAAAGAAGACACCCAACTCTTGGGCATGGAAGAGAAGAGAGGGAGGAGAAGAGGTGTGGAGAAGGGAGAGGGAGAGATTTTTCATCAAAAATCAATTACCTAGAAACTCTAGAGACATACCCTTTATATAGACACTACTCTGACACATAATAGGAATCCAATTATCTTAAAAGATAGATCCTTATTGATAGAATCATGATGTTGTCATTAGGACACCACGATTATCAAATTAATTTCAACTATAATAAAAATTAAAAATATTTATAGAGTAGCGAGTTGGGTCAAATCCACAGAGAAGGCAAAATTTTGATTTAAAATCTTTGATTTTATTAAAAGAAAATAAAATTTTGATGAAAGTAATTTAAGTCGAAAAAAAATTAAAAGTATAAAAAATAAATCTGGTACTAAGATCTACTATGTAGATTTTAGCTTCTATTTATAATAAAAATAAATAATAAAAATTTAAAGAGCATAAAATAAATTGGTATTAAGATCTACTAACTGGATCCTAGCATCTACTTTCAATAAAAATAAAAGACAGGAATTTAAAGTGTAAGAAAATAAATTTTACATTAATTAAAATTAAAATTTAATTATAAAAAATTTAAAAAATAATAAAATAAAATAAAACTGTAAGAAGGATCTAAAGTTGATCAGTACAGCCTCATCGAAAAGATGGTTGATGAGTTCTCCTTCTTCCTTCGTACTCCATAGAGCAAACGACTTCTCTTATTCTTCTCTTTGGATCCCTAAATCTTTTTAATTTTTTTTAATTTTTTTTTAATTTTTACTGATTTTTTCTTTTTTTTTTCTCTTATTCTCGGATCTCCTATTTATAGGTGAATTTTTTACTTTTTTCTGATAGCAAAAGGAGTCCTAAAATCTTTAGAAATCATATTAAATCCATAGCATTTAATTCTGACTGTCAGATTACATTTGGACCACCCAGATTAGCCCAGAATTCACTGTTTAAGTCCTTCTCTTAGTCAAAAATAACCACAGCCATCGGATCAAGCTTCAGATTGAGTTTCGATCATCAGATCATACTTAATTCTTCCTATTCTCAATCGGGATGAACACCAACCGTCGGATCAAGTGATGGATGGAATTTCGACAATTGGATCATGCATAGAAATCTTTCACTTAGTTTTCAACCGACAATGAACAGCAATCGTTCGATCTCCTTCAGAATCAATATCAGCCATCGAATTGGGAAAAATTTCTTTTGCCCATCGTAGACCGCATTGTGCGCTGCGAAGATCGCACCCTTGAATCCATGGACCGAGCGATCGATCCATCATGCACTGATGGCTATTTTAAAAATTTTTTAGGATATTTTGGCTTAATTTTTGTTCTATATTTTTGTCTAAAAAATTAAAAAAAAATATGCATTAAATTACTTATTAATTCTTCATTATTTTGATGCTTAAATTATTCAATTAAATTAATATCTATTTTTTATAAATATGCTCTAATTTTATATTTTTTAAAATTATTTATTTTTACAAGAAAATCTAATTTATTTATGAAATTAGATTTTTTTTGAAGATGTTAACACCATAAATTATCAAAAATATTTTTAATAAATATAAAAATATATCACTTATCATACCCTCTAACTTGAATTTTGCTCATCTTCGAGTAAAAAAAAAATTTAGAATTAAGTATCATTTAACTTAAAGTTTCGAATTTTATCAAGTAATTTTAAAAGGGACCACTGGTGTTCAGAAGAACGTGAGTGAGGTATGTCATTGGAGTATTAATACTAATCAATGTGGGAGTTAAGCCAAGAATAGTAAACTTTTTCTGAATTTTTTCTAAATTATCCCTACCTTTATCTCCAAATCATTAACCTTCATATGAATAAGTATATTGTTACTTTCGTTCTTTATTTATTATAAAAATATCTTCACATTATTCACTTTTTGATGCAAACCACAATGCTTACTTAGGCGAAGGGGCCTAGTTACTCGGTGGGAGACCAATGTTTAGACTTTTTTTTTTTAACATTGTACTGCTATTGAATGTCTTAACCCTTTAAGCTTTCTGTTTGACCCATGTAGCGAGTTTTTAGCCAATGACTCCTGAACCAGATGGCTTTAGGGCACTAGGTATAGAATACTCCTCGAACCTACTTGCTTGAATCAAATAGACTATGAGTTAAAACTAGTTTTACAACAAAGCTTCTTTGTCCTTCATATCTTTTGATGCGAAACTCAATGCTTGCTTAGGCAAACAGGCCCGCTTACTCAGCATTAAATACTTGAAAACTCTTTTTTTCTCTTTTTTTTTTCTTTTCTATATATATAAAGAGACGTATAGTTACCCTACACAAGCCCATAGGAAGTAAACTATTTTTTGATGTTGGTAGAAAAATTTAAAAGTGCTCAAGAAAAACTGTTTAAGTTCTAAACTTAACTCTTTATTGAATTTTCTTAATACTTGATCCCTCAATATCTCACAAACTCTCTAGTTTGTGCATCAATTTTCTTTTAAAAATGCTTGGTTTAACTTGATTTTTAAGTGTAATCAGGTGCTTAAATGCTAAATACTAACTACTTGAGATTTTAAAAAAAATTTATTATTCTTCCCTCCAACTTAATCGATATTATCCTCAATGGAATAAGAAAAATAAAGAGTGCATAAAAAAAAAAAAAAGAAAAAGAGAGATGTCACCTGATCCAGAAGTCTTTTCAAAATTGATTCTTCCCCCAACTTAGCCAATTTTATCTTCAAATCTTTACAAAAGATACTAAATAAGACTCGATTAATCTAAACAAAATATAAAAGATATCAAAAAGCAAAAGGTGGGTTGCCTCCCAGAAAATACTAAGTTTACCATCTTCAACCAGATCAATCAACTCTTACCTCACCTACCCCGTGTCAAATATTGGATTGATAAATTTCAATGAGTTTGGATTGTCAATCTTAGGAAGATGACCTATAATAAATTTCAATATTTTATTTTCAATCTTCAGAAAGTATTTTACAATCTTATTCTTAGTCAGTTTCATCTTTTCAATATTAAAAAGATAATTTACAAACCCATTCACAGACCTTTGTTTATTGAGAATTTCTTCTATTTGTTCTTCTAAAATGCTCATGAATTGAGTTTTTGGGTTAGGAGCTTAGTTTGATGCAATGGGTGCTGGAAGAGTGTCACTTGATTCCAAATATACATACTCAGGTGTAACCAAAGACGATTTCAATTTTGGAGGAGGTGATGATTTTAGAGTAAAAAAATCAACTTTTAAGGCTGAAGAAAATGAGACTCTTGGTTTATATGTCTTGGGTAACTCATCTACTCTCTTCTTCTCTTTATCTTTCTCACTCAGATCAGTACCAGTTTCAAGCGCAGATTCTTCTATTGGGTTAGTCTCAATACTAACCTCTTCTTTTAAGTTCTCATTTTAGGTAGCATCAGTACTAGCCTTACTTATCTAGTCTTGGTATGGATCCTTAAGAATCCTACCACTTTTAAGCTTAGAGATTACTTTATCATTTTCAAATTGAAGATTCTTAGGTGGGACATTAGATCAATGACTAGGTCTAGGTAGTTGGTGGGTGGATGGATTATTTTTTAAATTCAGTATTGGTTGGCTCAGCAATTGACCTAATTCTCTTCTCATGGAAGACTCATCTAACTGACCTATTTGTACTTCTAGCTTGGCGAGGAATTTCTATTGGATCATAATCATTTGTTGAAGTTGGCTAAACCTATCGTCAGTTAGAGGGATCTGTTGAGGAGGTGGGTATGAATACTGATTATAATAGGATGGCTTGGTAGGCTGATTAGACTGACCTCTATTATAGGCATAGTTTTGATATTGGGGCTTATTTTGAAAGTTTTGCACAGGAGAAATTTGAGTCTGAGCCTGAATTTGTTGAGGTCTCCCAAAAAAATTGAGGTGGTTCCTACAATCTTGGCTATACGTGTTTAAGAATTGGTCATTGACAGGTTTGGAGTAACTTTGGATAGCTTAAATTTATTCTTGGATGAAAGGTAGAAACTGTGCAGCTGTGCAACATTTATTCACATGATGGATTGGCTAGCACAGATAGAACAAATCTCCTGATAATTGAGAGGTGGTGTGCATTGCGCAGGAGATTATTGACTTAGGGCTAGAAATTTATCTATAAGAAGATCGACTTTATCTAATGTTTGGGCTAACAGGTTCAAATCGACCTTAGGATTAGAATCTGAATGTTTAATCCCATAGAATGATGAAAACATTGATGGATTATAGACGGAAGAAATAAAATATTATTTCATATGCCTAGGTGGTTCTCAGGATTTTTAGCTATTTGATTATCAAGTTTAACATGGATCAGTTGTTCAATTTTATAATTGAATTTAACTAGATCAGGAGAAAGAGATCTCCTACCGTGCATGCACCAGTGCAAACCCTAATGTATGTGGTTCAGATTTGTTTTTTTTAAGAAGAGGAAGAAAGAAAAGAGAAGAGGAAGAAAGACAGAGATTCTAAAGGTGAGAACCTTAAGAACGCCCTAGACCTAAAGACGAAAGATGAAAAGAATTAGTTGTGGTTAAGTGTTAATTACTATCAAGTTAGCAAACAATTAAACCTAGACACCTACAGATTTTTTAGATCTAACAGTTCAATATAGAGTGGCTTAGTCTAAATGCAAATTGGGTCTATTCTCACTTCCTTCAACTAGTAAGGTAAGAGGTAGGGTCGTGGGGGTCCCCTCGTTGCTTGCCTTAGACACCAATTGGATTGGTCAGGTAAGTTAACAAAACTAATTAAATAATCATGAGTCTACTTAGGCTTAACTTTTATAACCTCTTGCCTTAGATGCCAGTTTTAGGAGTGAGTCCGAACTTACTTTGTACTTGACTTCACCACAATACTCAAACTGAACTCAATTATCCTAGGGACCAATGTCTACTAAATTTTAATTAGGCTAGGGTTAATATGGGATGCTGGTAGGTGATTTTTGGGCTAAGAAAGGGTGATGAAATCTTCATCTTATCTTGTTATGGATATTATCCTTAAATTGATTTGAGATGAATATGCACAATCAATTTCAAACAAGAGATTCTATGCAACTAAATTAGATGTATAAAATTAATCAAACTTGAAAGCTTATCTTATCTCCAGTGATCATCAAAAGTAAATCTATGATGATGAATACTTCTAAATAATTAAGTTTCTACTCTTATCATGTGATTTTTATGAGATTTATGTGGGTGAATTTTTTATTAATTTAAAAAAAATAGTGATTAATACTAAAAAAATAGTTAGGGTTAGGGTTAGGATTGATCTCACCAAATTGGAAGCTTTCTATCTCTTTTTTTTTTAATTTTTTTCTTTTTTATAAACAATTAAAAAATTAAAAAAGTTAGTAAGCTATATTCACAAAAAAATCAAAGAAATCAAACATTAAAATTAGTGCCTTCCCCAGCAACGATGTCAAAAATTGATAGGATCGCGATGTTATTGTTAGAGTACCATGCTTATCAAATTAATTTTGACTTTAATAAAAATTAAAAATACATAGAAAGTAGCGACTCGGATCGAATCTGTAAAGAAGATAGAATTTTGATTTGAAATTTTTGATTTTATTAAAAGAAAATAAAATTTTGATGAAAGTAATTTAAGTCGAAAAATAAAAATTAAAAGTATGAAAAATAAATCTGGTACTAAGATCTACTATTTAGATTCCAGCTTCTATTTATAATAAAAATAAATAACAAGAATTTAAAGAGCATAAAATAAATTGGTACTAAGTTCTACTAACTAGATCCTAGTATCTACTTTCCATAAAAATAAAAGATAAGAATTTAAAGTGCAAGAAAATAAATTTACATTAATTGAAATTAAAATTTAATTATAAAGAATTTAAAAGAATAATAAAATAAAATAAAACAGTCACAAGGATCTGAAGTTGATCGGTACAGTCTCGTTAGAAAAATGATTGATGACTTCTCCTTCTTCCTTTGTACTTCGTGGAGCAAACTGGCTTTTCTTATTCTTTTTCTTGGATCTCTAAATCTCTCTAATTTCTTTTTGTATTTTCATTGATTTTTTTTTCTCTTTTCTTTTATTTCCAGATCCCTTATTTATAGGTAAATTTTTCACCTTTTTTTGATAGCAAAAGGAGTCCTAAAACCCTTAGAAATCGTATTAAACCCATAGCATTTAATTCTGACCGTTAGATTACATTTGGACCGCCCAGATCAACCCAGAATTCACTGTTTAAGTCCTTCTCTCAATAGGGAATAATCACAGCCATCAGATCAAGCTTCAGATTGAGTTTCGATCGTTGGATCATGCTCAAGTCTTCCTATTCTCTGTTGGGATGAACACCAACCATCGGATCAAGTGATAAATGAAATTTTGATCATTGGATTGTGCACAGAAATCCTTCTTCACTTAGTTTTCAATCGGCAACGAACAGCAACCGTCCAATCTCCTTCAAAATTGATATCAGCCATCGGATCGTGAAAAATTTCTTTCGCCTGCCGTAGATCACATCGTGCATCATGAACCGCTCCCATGGACCGCATCCTTGAATCTGTGGATCGAGCGATCGGTCCATCATGCATCGATGGCTATTTTAAAGATTTTTTAGGATATTTTGGCTTGATTTTTGCTCTGATTTTTTTATCTAAAAAATAAAAAAATATACATTAAATTACTCATTAATTCTTCATTATTTTTATATTTAAATTATTTAATTAAATTAACATCTATTTTTCATAAATATGCTCTAATTTTATATTTTTAAAATTATTTATTTTTATAAGAAAATCTAATTTATTTATGAAATTAGATTTTTTAGAAGATGTTAACACCATAAATTATCAAAAATATCTTCAATAAATATAAAAATATACTACTTATCACACCCCCCAATTTGAACTTTGTTCGTCCTTGAGTAAAGAAAAAATTTCGAATTAAGTACCATTTAACTTAAAGTTTCAAATTTTATCAAGTAATTTTAAAAAAGACCACTGATGTTCAGAAGAGCATGAGTGAGGTATGTCATTGGAGTATTACTACTAATCAATGTGGGAGTTAAGCCAAGAATACTAAATCTTTTTGGAACTTTTTCTAAATTATCCCTATCTTTATCTTCAAATCATTAACCTTCACATGGACAAGTATATTGTTACTCCCATCCTTCTTTTATTATAAAAAATATCTTCACATTGCCCACTTTTTGACACATACCACAACACTTACTTAGGTAAAGGGGCCCAGTTACTTGGTGGGAGACCAATATTTAGACTTTATTTATTTATTTTTTTTAATGTTGTACTGCTATTGAATGTCTTAATCCCTTAAGCTTTTTGTCTGACCCATGTAGCGAATTTTCAGCCAATGACTCCCGAATCAGATGGGTTTAAGGCACTAGATATAAAATACCCCTCAAACCTACTTGCTTGAATCAAATAGGCTACGAGTTAAAACTAGCTTTACAATAAAGCTTCTTTATCCTTCATACATTTTGATGCGAAACTCAATGCTTGCTTAGGCAAAGAGGCCTGGTTACTCAGCATGAAGTATTTGAAATTTTTTTTTCTTTTCTATATATATATGAAGAAACATATAGTTATCCTACACAAGCCCATAGGAAGTAAACTCTTCTTTGATGCTGGTAGAAAAATTTAGAAATACTCAAAAAAAATTATTTAAGTTCTAAACTTAACTCTTTATTGAGCTTTCTTAATACTTGATCCCTTGATATCTCACAAACTCTCTAGTCTGTGCATCAATTTTTTTTTTAAAAATGCTTAGTTTAACTTGATTCTTAAGTATAATCAGGTATTTAAATGCTAAATATTAATTTACTTGAGAACTTTAAAAATAAAAGATAAAAATTTAAAGTGTAAGAAAATAAATTTTATATTAATTAGAATTAAAATTCAATTACAAAAAATTTAAAAAAATAATAAAATAAAATAAAACTATAACAAAGATTTGAAGTTGATCGACACAGTCTCGTCGGAAAGATGGTTGATGATGTCTCTTTCTTCTTTCGTACTCTGTGGAGCAAACCGATTTCTCTTATTCTTTCCTTTGGATCTCTAAATCTCTCTAATTTTTTCTCTATTTTTTTTTTATATTTCTGTTGATTTTTTCTTCTCTTTTCTCTTATGTCCAGACCCTCTATTAATAGATAATTTTTTTACTTTTTTTTGATAGCAAAAGGTGTCCTAAAACCCTTAGAAATCATATTAAACCCATAGCATTTAATTCTGGCCATCGAATTACATTTGGACCACCCAGATCAGCCCAGAATTCACTGTTTAAGTCTTTCTCTCAGTCGAAAATAACCACAGCCATCGGATCAAGCTTCAGATTGAGTTTCAACTGTCGGACCGTGCTCAACTCTTCCTATTCTTAGTCAGGATGAACACCAACCATTGGATCAAGTGATGGATGGAATTTTAGCTATTGGATCACGCACAGAAATCCTTCTTCACTTAGTTTTCAACCGATAATGAACAGCAACCATCTGATCTCCTTCAGAATTGATATCAGTGATCGGATCGTAAAAAATTTCTTTTGCCCGTTGTAGACCACATCGTGCACCGCGAATCGCTCCCATGGACCGTGCCCTTGAATCCATGGATTGAGCGGCCAGTCCACCGTGCATCGATGGCTATTTTAAAAATTTTTTAGGATATTTTGGCTTGATTTTTATTCTAATTTTTTTATCTAAAAAATAAAAAAAATATGTTTTAAATTGCTCATTAATTCTTCATTATTTTGATACTTAAATTACTCAATTAAATTAACATCTATTTTTTATAAATATACTCTAATTTTATATTTTTTAAAATTATTTATTTTTGTAAGAAAATCTAATTTATTTATGAAATTAAATTTTTTAGAAGATGTTAACACCATAAATTATCAAAAATATCTTCAATAAATAAAAAAATATATCACTTATCACTTATCTCATAAGAATCTTCTATCTTTTCAATCTGATTTATTTTAATTAAAATTAGATATAAGTAGTATATGATCAGCCCCTTTAAGCATATACAAGAGGCGCCCTTGGAATACATGTCAGGTAGCACAATAGGGTTTCTATCCAAATAAGAAGGGGTGTGGCCCCACCTCTCTATCCTCCACACTACACATGAGAAGGGGGCGAGCCCCACTTGCCAAATCCAGGGGGTTGGCGCCCCCTGGTCTTGCTAAAAAGAAAAGATTGTGCCTTTCTCTTTCCATCTATTCCACATGCACACTTAGAGATAATTAAAAGATAAAGAAGAGATAATATTAAGATAATTATGTTAACTAATTGACTTAATCAAATCTTCTTGGGCTCATAATTAAAAGCCCAATTAAATCCAAATGAATTTAGGTTAGGTTCAAAGCTATGGACTTGATCAAATCGAAGTTTCGAGAATAATTAGATTTAACCATGTGCTAGCATGGTTCTCACAAACTTAATAGGATTTCAATAAACCCTAACCCAATTGAAACTTCATAAGCCCAATTGGCAAATTCGAGATTAAATCCCTTAATGTGTGACCCCATAGATTCTATTCTATCTGGTAGTGAGATATATTGTGATCTCCATCATAATATCATCAAAACTCTTTCTGATGGATTGAAATATTTTTAATTTTATCCTTCGAGGGCCATCGATTATTAAGATGATGTTCGATGAGTCTTACAATCCATCAGTGACACCTAGCAGTATGTAGTAACAACCCAGTAGAATGAAAGTATGAACCTCTAGGTATAGTTATCGTATGATTTAGTCATTCTATCGTGAGTCCTGACTTGACAGAGGTCATGTAGAACTCGTCAAACCCCATCATCAGTCATATGCTAGATTGGCTCGACTCGAGTTTTTTTATGAATCTCGTGAAAATTCTTTTTCAGTATTCACATTTACTTTGGCCAAAAACTTTCCGAACTCAGTCTTACATATCGCATAGGACTTCTCTTTTTCTACCAAGATCGATAGATTCTATCTAGGTACATTCTACTCCAAATAGTGAATCTGAACCTACTGAAATCAACATACATAGCAAGGATCCGAATGGCTAGGGATCAAGAAAATGTGTAGTCAAACCCAATAGCCTTGCTGCAAATAGCCAATGGCACCACAGGTCAAAGGACCACTCACACCACTGCAGCATCGAGAAGATCACTAACGAGTGAGTAAACATCCATGTGGTTCTCGTGTTGGTCACGCTCAGTGCAAGTTGTTCTCTAACAACCACCTGTACCTTCATCCCAGTGTCTCTACATCACAGATTCGAGACTCATCTACCCACAAGGGAGGTAAATCATGCATCGATATCAAATGAATTGATCACTATCCTCCATGATGATCTTTTGATCGGAAGGATTTAGAAATTAACCTCTAATTAATGTATGTCTCAAATTTTTAACTCTTTAAGAATATACAAAAATCATCTTTGTTAATTTTTAGGATAAATCATGGATACAAACATATTTGAAATGAAAAAACCTTTTATTGATAATAAAAAAAGGGCACAAATTCTAGAATTACATAATGTGTCAACCAACAATTGGCATCTGGGGCACAAATCCAACACTGCCCATATGAATCAGGAAGAGACTGGAGGATCAGATCTACCTGTAATTCTTTATCCATATTCATATCGAGCTTTTAAAGCTACTCAATATTCTTGATCATTGTCAAACAATGATCATTGACAGACTGTGCATCATGCATCTTCGCTTTGAAAAGTCTTCGGGAGACCTCAAAATGAGCTATGTGACTCTGTTCACCATACAACTCTTGCAAGTGAGTCAGTATCTCTCTGGCAATTCTCATGTCTTCATGCTGTCGTTGAAGATCATTGGATATAGATGCTAATATGTAACACTTTACCTTGTTATCTTCATCCATCCACTTCTCAAGTGTGGCTCGCTGATCAGGAGATGGACGAGTAGGTAACATAGGCACATCCTGATCAAGGATATAGATAAGCTTTTTAGAGTTGAGAATGATTCTCAAATTTTGGAGCCAGTCTTTATAGTTGATATAGGTCAACCTATTGGTATCTAGGATACGGGCTAAGGGATTGGAACTCGATATGGTTATCTGTAGAGAGAGTAATTTTTAGTTAGATGTTTGTACTTATAAAATTATTTATTCTAAGGACTTTAAAGACAAACAAAAGGCTCCCACTATTTTCTCAAATCTCCCATACTCCTCGGGTGAAGAAATGAAAATCTATACACGATCGATTTCAAGTGGGTACTGTGGTCCCATTAATCTATACACACGTCACCTAACAGTTATTGATGAGTACAGATTAATGAGTAGATAATACTTTATCCATTGCTTTACTAAGCAAGATGTAGTGGGCTTGGTGTCTAAATCTTGTAGCTTCACCTAATAGTTATTGGTACATTTCTTAGTTAAGTCAGACCCATCATTCACCAACGAACGCAGAGCCATCATTAGGATCCTCACCTAACAGTTATTGGACCCAACCCCATCTCTATCCTAGGACATTAAATATCAATAGAGTGATTGTACCTTTCTGATGCAACCGAACCACTGTAACCAGTCGAGAATGATCAACGCCAAGAAGACATCCGCATCTCTACAAAGATGGAAGTCCTCTAGACTTAATATTTAGTAATAAAATTTTGGGTTTAGGTCTCTTTTAAATTAGTAGATTTAACATCCGACTAATTATATTCAAGTCAGCACATCAACATGTCTAACCAGCCTAGTCGGCATGGGTGAACTCGAGTCAACAAGTAACTTAATATGAAACTGAATCTCCCAAGATAGCCAGGTAAGTTAAAATATATGGGGGTCCCTCCATTGCTTTCCTTAGACACCAATCAAAATTAATCAGATCAGATAATGAAACCAATTAAACAACCACCACCTAAATACTTATCTTAGACATCAAATTAATCGATTAGAATCGATCAGGTTAACCAATTAAAATGGACCTAAACCGATGAGCCAAATTTGATCTTAAGTCAATCAACTCATATCAAAATATGAATCGATGCAACCAACTATAATTAAACTCAATTTTGAGCCCTTTTGACCTAATCTTAATCAACCATTGATTAGATTTAATCAACTACTCAAAATTGATAATGGGTTCTAGCCTGATCTAATCAATTTGCCCTAATTATAGTTTGATCACCATACCTAATTTGTTCAACCCATATCTACATGCAATAACATAATTTTAGATCTAAAAATAATTTTTAGATTATATTTCATTGTATGCATTAGTGACTTATGATCTTGAAACTATTTCAGATCTAAATCTAATGTCATATATTATATATATGTTGTTTCAAATTTAAACTAAAATATGTATTACATATACATTAAATTTCAGATCTAAAATTAAAAATACATATACCAAATATACGTATAATCTGATAAAAAATAATAATTAAAATATTTTAAAAATATTTTTTAAAAAATCAACTCACATCAAACTAGGACATCTTTTCAATATAGGGGGGTAAATCCTATATCAGGACAACCTTATACTAGTTTGATGTAAACTTTTAATCATTCTAATTTCAGATCTAAATTTAAAATAAAATATATCATATATGCTAATTTTTAGATCTAAAAGATTGATTTAATTACTTTGAAAATAGTTTTCAAAATCGATCAAACTTATGCTAGGACAACCTTTACAATATAGAAGGTAAATCCTATATTAGGACAACCTTATATCTGCATAAGATCAATTTTAAATCATCAAAACTTTCAGATCTAAAATAAAATTAGATTATATATGTCTTTAAAAACTCATGGCTCTGATATCACTGTTAGAATATCGGACAAGGTGCATATGTAGATTTTAAAATTTTTTTTGATCGTAGTGAAAAAATAATCAGGTTAAATCCTTTAACCCCACATGCAACAGATCTTATCTAATCCTATCCAAGCCTAGGAGAAAAGACATACATATAATCTGAAAATAAAAGTAAGTATGAGATCAAATCTTAATACCTTAGTACGGATAAAAATTCACCGTAACTGATGATCTCGAATTTAAAAGTTCTTGAGCCGCACACGTGTCCAACCTCTATGGGTATCCATCGGGATCCATCTCGAATCGATCTTCTCATAGTAAATCTTTCTTCTCCAAGTAGGATCTCAGTCATTTAGAATCTTAATTAACTCTTTGATCAAGACTATGGAATCAATTCTTTGATCTGCAATCTTCTTCTCCTCGTTCTTCACTCTGAAAGAAGATCACCTCAACTTGACGTGTAAAAAAGTGGGATGCCTAACCTTTGGGCATGAAAAAGAGAAGAGGGAGAAGGTGTGGCATGGAGAAGGGGGAGAGAGAGAGATATATATGGTTTTAATCAATAAAAACTCTAACTTCTAAAATCGTAGGAGACCTTCTCATTATATAGGCACTTCCCTAATTTAAAAGAGGAATCCAATTAACTTAAAAAGGCACATTCTTATCTCATAAGGATTTCTACCTTTTTAACCTAATTTTTTTTTCAATAAAATCAGACTCAATTGGTATGTTATCATCCTCTTTTGGTAAGAATATGGGGTGCCCCAGTCAGATATAGAAATCTGATTGGGTGCCTTATGTTATACAAGGTAGGTGGTGGGGGTGCCAACCCTTGGCACCCCATTCTAGGGTTTTTATTCAAAAGAGGGGGCGTGGCCCCTCTCTCTCTCTCTCTCCATGCTATGCCATAAGAGGGGGTGGGCCCCTCTTGCATTATCCAGGAGATTGGTGCCCCTTGGTCCTGTCAAAAAGGGAGGTAGGCACCATCTTTCTTTCTAATTATTCCACACACTACTAAGAGATAATGAGAAGATAATGTAGAGATAATAAGAAGATAATTTAGCCAACTAATTGACTTAATCCAATCCTCTTGGGCTCACAATTAGGTATCCAATTAAATTCAAATGGATTTAGGTTAGATTCAAGGATATGGACTTGATCCAATCGAAGTCTCAAGAAGAATTAGGTTTAACTATGTGCTAGCATGGTTCTATTAAACCTAATAAGATTTCAATAAACCCTAATCCAATTAAAATTTTATAAGCTTAATTGATAAATTCAAGATTAAATTTCTTAATGTGTGATCCTATAGTTTTCATTCTATCTGGTAGTGAGATATATTATGATTTCTATCACAATATCATCGAAACTCTTTTTGATGGATTGGAACATTTTCAATTCTATCCTTCTAGGGTCATCGATCATCAAGATGATGTCTAATGAGTCTCACAATCCATCAGTAACACTTAGCAGTATGTAGTGGTAACTCAGTAGAATAAAAGTATGAACTTCTAGGTATAGTTATCGTATGATTTAGTCCTTCTATCGTGAGTCCCGACTAGATGGAAGTCATGAAGAACTCGTCAGACCTCATTGTCAGTCATATGCTAGATTGACTCGACTCGAGTTCATTTGTGAATCCTATGAAAATTCTTTTTTAGTATTCACACTTACTTTGGCCAAAAATTTTCTGAACTCAGTCTCGCAAATCACATACAACTTCTTTTTTATCAATATCGATAGATTCCTTCTAGGTGTATCTTACTCCAAACAGCGAATCTGAACATACTGAAGTCAACATATACAGCAAGGACCCGAATAGCTAAGGACCAAAAGAATGTACAATCAAATTTAGTAGCCTCGCTGCGAATAGCCAATGACACCGCAGGTCAAAGGATCACTCACACCATTGCAGCATCGAGAAGATTACTGACGAGTGAGTAGACATTCATGTGATTTCTCGTATTGGTCATGCTCAATGCAAGTTATTCTCTAACAACCACCTGCATCCTCACCCCAGTATCCCTACACTGTAGACTCGAGACTCATCTGCCCATAAGGGAAGTGAGCTGTGCACCGATCTCGAATGGATGGATCACTGTCCTCCGTGATGATTCTTTGATCGAGATTATTTAAAAATTAACCATTAATTAATGTATGTCTCAAATTTTTAATACTTTGAAAATATACAAAAATTATCTTTATTAATTTTTAGAAAAATCATGGACACATAAACATAATTGGAATGAAAAAACTCTTTATTGATAATAAAAATATTACAAATACAAGTTTAAGCTCTAAAAATGCATAATGTGTCAGTTAATAATTTTCTTCTATGGTACAAATCTAACACTGATCTGATCAATTTATTGATATCTAAGGAAAACAACTGGGAGATATCCATCGATTTTCACTTACCTAGCCAACTTGAAAGATTGAGTCCTGAATAAGGTTACTTGGCGATTTAGTTTAGCCCATGCCAATTAGATTGACCATATGATGACTGATTAGATGAGATCTAAACCTAAACCTCTCCATAAATATTAAGTCCATAGGTCTTCCACCATTGTAGATGTGCGGGCGTGCTACTAGTGTTGATTATTCTCGTCTGGTCACAGTGGTTTAGTTGCATCGAAAATACGCAACCACTCTATTAGCAAAGATTTACTCCAAGATAAGGATAGGGTTTGTTGCCCAGCTATGCAACCCAAGAGGGGGGGTGAATTGGGTTTCTAAAAATTTTAAGCCCAACTGATTACTTATGAAGAACAAAACAAAGACTTTAATTCAATATTAATTACCTAAAGCAGGAATGCAAGAATATAATAAAGAAATAAAGTGAAGCGATAAAGCACACCACAAACACAAGGATTTATAGTGGTTCGGTGCTAACCTTGCACCTACATCCACTCCCCAAGATCCTACTTGGGAATTTCAATCCACTATACTTTGTATTCAACCCGAATACAAAACGTCGGAAACTCCGACACTAGCTATCCCAAGCTAGATCACTTATTTTCCGGGTACAAGTAAACTCAAAATACTCTGATTTCAGGTTCGGATCAACCTTTCCTTGTTTTGGAAATCCTCCAAAAATAAGAACAAAAACTCACAAAGAGTTAGAAAATTTTGAGCACAGATTAATACAATAACAGCTCCTTTAAATGAGCGAATATAACAATAAAAACTTTACTCAAATGAAGAAACCCTTTTTGAATTTTCTCAAGATGGATGAATGCTTGAACGAATGCTTGAGAAGAGGATGATCGTTGATTGAAGATCTCTTTAAAGCTTTGGAAGATCTCTAGATCAAGGTTGAACAATAGGCTTGAAAGATCCTCTCTTTGAAAGCTCTTGAATCTCTTTCACAATCTCTCGTGTGGATTTTGGATCCTCTTTTCTTTTTCTTTCAAATTATCTCGTTGATCTCAGGCTTTTTCGTGCAGATTTCGGATCCTCTCTATTGTATTTGATCTCACATTTGATCTCTATTTAATCTGCAATTTCTTTCACCATTTTAAGTATTTTACAGCATTAGAAGCAAGAGAAAACAATTTAGGCAGATAAAGAGCTGTTAGAGCATTTTTAGGAAGCATAAAAGGCAATTAAAATGGGCAAAAAACTATCCGTTGAAGACATTTTCCATCGCAGGGGTCGACTCATGAGTCGACTCATGCATCAGGAGTCGACTCATGAGTCGACTTCTGTTGCATTTACCAGAGAATGCGTTTCTGAAAATTCTTGGCTCAAATCAGCAGGGGTCGACTCATGAGTCGACTCATGCCTTGTGGGTCGACTCATGAGTCGACTCACAGGTCGTGCCAAGCCAGAAAACTAGCGTGCCAAGGAGAATTTTTGCGTGCCAATCAGCTCACAGTGCCATGAGTTGACTCATGAGTCGACTCATGCACTTCAAACCTTCATAACTTCAAAAATATAAGTCCAAAAATAATGAAATTTTTACCAATAGTTTTCAAATCATTTGTTTTATCAAATGATACTATCAAATCAGGATTTTAGTGAAATTACGATTTTGCCCTTGAAGAGCATAAGGACTTTTTCATTTTAAAATTATTTGTATCCCTTCAATCTGCTTTGTAATCATCAAAATTAATCTAGGAGCAACAATCTCCCTCTTTTTGATGATGACAAAATATTTGAACAAAAACATTTATGTGAATCACTAATTTCAAAAGAATGCATTATAGGTGTATATGCTTGAAAAGAGTATGATTCTTTTGGCATATTTATGCAAAAATAGTTTGTCCATTTTCTTAAAGATTTGAAAAGGGTATTAGATCATTTTGAGTTTAAGATATATCAGAGCAAGAGAAAAGAAATAAATTTTGCAATGTATCAGAGCAAGAAAAATAATTTTTACAATGTTATCAGAAAAGATTTTACAATGTATCAGAGAAAATTTCACACTGTATCAGAGCAAATTTTATAATGTATCAGAGCAAGTTAAAAGAAATTTTAGGGAAATTTTAGGGAGTATCAGAGTAAGTTAAATTTCTTAAGATGTATCAAGGTAAGTTGGAATTTTGAAGTATATCAGAGCATATTTAAATTTTTAAAGTAAATCAGAGCATATGTAAAGAAATAATTTAAAAGTTACATAATTGCATTGTACTTAGCATTGTACTTTTGATATTGTTCTTTAAATTCTTCAATTAATTTCTCATAATTTATAGTTTTGCTTTTGATGGGTTGCTTTTTCTTTAATTGCTCATAATTGAATTACTTTTTGTTTAATTTCTGTTTGATGCCAAATTTCTCATAATTTAGGGTTTTGCTTTTAGGATTTTGCTTTTGATGAGTTGCTTTTTGTTTAATTTCTCTCCCTTTTTCTCATAATTTAGGGTTTTGCTTTTAATGAGTTGCTTTTTGTTTAATTTCTCTAATTTTTGTTTAATTTTAATTTTTGTTTTTGTTTAATTTCTCCCCCTTTTTGACATCATCAGACATGGTTAACTTCTCTTTTTTCTGAAACATTCTTTAATTTCTCCTCTTTAGAGTTTTTCACAGATGTTTGCTCCCCCTTAATATAGCAATTATCAATAGCAAACAACAACAAGGAGAAGACAATATTTCAACAAGAAGAAAATATATAACCAAAATATGATCGATATCATTACAAAAAGGTAGAAATATAAGTAAAAGATGATTCCATTAAAATCATAATTGTTTCAATACATAGTTTATATTATAAAAATCAACCAGCTAATTATCAATACATGGTCCAAGGTACAGATCCTAGAACAAGATACTAACTCCTAGGACCTAGTAATGATCAAGACAAATCATAGATCGGAGTCATCAGATATGGTATGAGAAGCTGATGGATCAGAAGTGCGTCCTCTACCCCGTCTGCCTCTGGCACGAGCAGGAGAACGAGATGAACTGGGAGGCTGAGAACGCTGAGATGCTAAGGACTGAACAGAAAGGGTGAGTCTGATAGAATCAAGTACGTTCAGTACTCTGGAAACAGATTGAAGTAGAGCAGTGAACTGAGTGGTAGCATGCTCACTCGATCCTCGGATTTCTTTCCTCAGCAATTCATATCCACCTTCTAGTGCTCCTCTGAGTCTGCCAGCCTCTGCAGTGAGGTCTGTGACCTCAATAGTTGACTCCTGTGGCTTGGGATGGGCCAATGCAAGGACTTGCCCTTGCAAGTCAAGAACTCTGCCAGTCAGTCTCCAGACTGTGTCCTCAAGCTGCTGTATCCTGATGGACTGATCTGAAATCATCTGAAACACAGTGGAGATGTGGGGAGTAATGGTCTGATCAGAAGAGGTGGCTCCAGGTGCAAAAGAAGTACTACCCCACTGACTAGACAGCAAAGAAGCCACACGCTGTGATATATGCTCGATCTGATCGTCAGCCAGTCTGAACTCTGAATGAGGTGCTCTGCTCTCTGGCTGATACACTGGTGTGGGCATCCTAGTAAACTCTGAAGGGCCAGCCTCAGTATCAGGAATGAACTGGGTATCTGGTGAAGCTGCCCTGAAGTCATGTACAGGAGAAGATGGACCTTCTTCTTCTACTCTGCCTTCAGTTCTGTCCTCAGCTCTTATTTCAGCTCTATCCTCAGCTCTTTCTTCAGAGCCCTTGATCCAACCACCATCAGTCTTTGTAATTCTCATTCGGTGCAGGCTGTGTTGGTTGAAAGTGTCCACATGTGAGAGCTTGGTAGGTGCCTCCCCCTCACAGCTAACTCCAAACCTCCTAAATACTCTAGTAAGGGCCATACCATAAGGCAAGTGTGCCTTGGATCTGTTCAAAGTTTCTCTCATGGCCTCTATCATAAGTGCAGGGAGGTTCAGGGGGGTCTGAGTGATGACATGAAACATGATACATACATCTCTGCTGGAAAGTAAGTCATGTCTACCACTCCTAGGAAAGAAGAGCTTTGTTACCATCTGAAGCAGGACCCTCATCTCAATGGATAAAATTTTTGCTTCCAATTTGTTTAAACTTCCTGAATAGGTTTCTCCTAAAATAATTCTGATCCCCTCTTCTTTAATTGGGAGTTCCATATATGAGTATCCTTCACTAGGCAACTGAAGTATTTCTCCCAATATTCTAGAATCCAAGCAGATATCAATTCCCTTGACAGTTGAAGTCACTGACCCGTTTCCATAATGTAGATTCTGGTAGAATTCTCTAACTAGGTCAACATAGGTGACTTCCTTAAGGGAGCAGTAGAGTTCCCATCCTTGATTTTTAATTTTACTTGCAAAAGTAAAACCTTCTTTCTCAAAGAACCGAAAATCTATATTTTTTCCGATTTCTACTTTTCTATCAGAAAGAGGATTTACACTGGGGCTTATGGAGGATTGAGAGGGACCTTGAGCAGGTACTGAAACTGGAGTGGGAGCAGTTGAAGATTGAGCGGCTTGCCTTTTCTTTCTGACAATTTCTTCAGGCTCACGGATTGATTTTCTTCTTTGGGGAAGTTTCATCTTTGGAGCCATATCCACTATACTAGCAGACAAGGAGACTTGAATTGAGTGGAGGAGGGATCACAAGAGAGTGAAGAAGGATTTTGGTGGAGAAAAGAAGTGGATTTTGGAAGATCGGTAAAGTGCTAGGGCACGTTCCAACCGCGCCAAACAATGCGAGAAGCACAAAAAATCCTTTTCAAGGAGGCGATTTTTGGTGGAGAGGAGGAGGGAGAATTGCCTCGAAATTAATCCTTGGATTTGGAGCAAAAAGAGTTGGAGAAGACGGCTTTTGGAAGAAGGACGATGGGAAGATGAGTCGTCTCACAAACAGTAACCCTTATAAAAACAATGAACCCGTTGAAAGTTGGTGGGATTTATAAGTTTGCCATTGAGTCGACTCATGGGGGTCGACTCATGAAGTTCAGAAATTCAGAAAAAATACAAATAAATTCCAAAAAAATTTGAAATTTTGGGTGAAGGAATTTTGCTTAATGATAAGCTTTTAGAATGATAAATTTGAGCTTTTAGGACCAGGATAGTTGTTGGAAATTGGGCTCCAAGAATATTTGATATCAATTAAGAGAAGTTTAGGCATATGGATCTAGAATTCCTAGATTTCTCCTAATTTCATAGAATCTATCCTCACTAAGGGCCTTTGTAAAGATATCAGCTAATTGATTTTCAGTGCAAACATATTCAAGAATTACATTTTTGTTTTGAACATGTTCTCTTATGAAATGATGTCTTATTTCAATATGTTTAGATCTTGAGTGTTGAATTGGATTTTTAGATAGATTTATGGCACTTGTGTTGTCACATCTTATTGGTGTTTCATTAAGTTTGATTCCAAAATCTTCGAGTTGTTGCTTAATCCATAAGATTTGAGCACAACAACTTCCGGCTGCAATGTATTCGGCCTCAGCCGTAGACAGTGCCACCGAATTTTGTTTCTTGCTAAACCATAAGATTAGGTTAACTCCAAGAAATTGGCAAGTTCCACTTGTGCTTTTTCTATCTAATTTACATCCAGCAAAATCAGCATCTGAATATCCTAATAAATTAATTTATGAGTCCTTAGAGTACCATAACCCTAGAGTTTGAGTACCATTTAAGTATCTAAGGATTCTTTTAACAGCATTCAAATGAGATTCTTTAGGATTAGATTGATATCTAGCACATAAACAAACACTAAACATGATATCAGGCCTACTTGCAGTTAAATATAGTAATGAATCAATTATACCTCTATAGTATTTTAAGTCTACGCTTTTACCTTCATCATCCTTGTCAAGCTTACATGAGGGACTCATTGGTGTGCCAATTGGTTTGCAGTTCTCCATTCCAAATCTTTTGAGTAGTTTCTTGGTGTACTTGCTTTGGGTGATGGAGATTCCCTCTTTTGATTGTTTGATTTGGAGTCCAAGGAAGAAGGTGAGTTCTCCCATCATGCTCATCTCGAACTCTCCCTGCATAAGCTTAGCAAAGTCTTGACAAAGGGATTCATTAGTAGACCCAAAAATTATGTCATCAACATAAATTTGTATAATTAGCATATCATTTTGATTTCTTTTAATAAATAGGGTTGTATCTACATTACCTCTTGTAAAACCATTATTTAGTAGAAATTTACTTAGCCTTTCATACCATGCTCTAGGTGCTTGTTTTAATCCATATAAAGCTTTATTTAATCTAAAAATATGATTAGAAAAAGTATGATTTTCAAATTCAGGAGGTTGTTCTACATATACTTCTTCAGAGATATAACCATTTAAAAATGCACTTTTAACATCCATTTGAAATAATTTGAATTTCATAAAGCAAGCATATGCAAGTAGAAGTCTAATAGCTTCTAATCTAGCAACAGGTGCAAAGGTTTCATCAAAATTAATTCCTTCTTCTTGATTATATCCCTTAGCAACCAGTCTTGCTTTATTTCTAATTACATTTCCATGCTCATCTAATTTGTTTCTAAAGACCCATTTTATGCCAATTATTGAATAATCTTTAGGTCTTGTCACTAAGGTCCAAACATTATTTCTTTCAAATTGATTAAGTTCTTCTTGCATAGCATTAATCCAGTTATGATCATTTTCAGCTTCTTCAAAAGTTTTAGGTTCAAGTTGAGATACAAAAGCACAATGATTAAGTATATCTCTAAGTGAAGAACGTGTTTTTACCCCATGCATAGGATCACCGATAATTAACTCCTTAGGGTGGTTGTGAACATACCTCCATTCCTTGGGTAGGTCATTTGTACCTTGAGGTTGTTCTTGAATTTCTTCACTTCTCTCATCTTGTTTATCTTCTTGATCCTTGTCTTCTGGAGTTGCTGAGTCTTTCAGAGTGATCTCCTTCATACCTTCTATTAGTGGCTCTGCATCATCAACACCCTCATTCTTCCTTGAAGGAAGATCGTTAGATTCATCAAAAGCAACATGTATGGACTCCTCAACTACTAAAGTTCTTTTGTTGAAAACTCTAAATGCTTTACTAGTGGAGGAGTAACTTAGAAAGATTGCTTCATCTGATTTTGCATCAAATTTACCAAGTTTTTCTTTGCCATTATTTAATACAAAACATCGGCAACCAAAAACATGAAAATATGCAATATTTAGTTTTCTTCCTTTCCAAAGTTCATAGGGGGTTTTCTTTAAAAATTGTCTAATTAAAGCACGATTTAAAATGTAATATGCTGTGTTAATTGCTTCCGCCCAAAAATATCTTGGAAGGTTGCTTTCACAAAGCATGGTACGGGCCATTTCTTCGAAGGTTCTGTTTTTCCTTTCAACTACCCCATTTTGTTGGGGTGTCCTAGGAGCAGAGAAGTTATGGCCAATTCCATTTTCATCACAAAAATTTTTAAAATTTTAATTTTCAAATTCAGTTCCATGGTCACTTCTAATATTTTGAATTGAAAACCCCTTTTCATTAGAGACTTTTCGATGAAATTTAGTGAAAATATGAAAAGTTTCATTTTTGTGAGCCAAAAAGAAAACCCAAGTAAAACGAGAGTAATCATCTATTATTACAAAGCCATATCGTTTTCCTCCTAGACTAGTGGTTCTTGTTGGTCCAAATAAGTCCATATGTAAGAGCTCTAAAGGTCTAGAAGTTGAAACAGTATTTTTGGATTTAAATGATACTCTAGTTTATTTACCTAATTGGCATGCATCACAAATTCTATCCTTTTCAAAATTCAGTTTTGGCAAACCAAGAACTAAATCTTTCTTAAATAATTTTGAAAGAGAGTGCATGCTAATATGTGCAAGTCTACGATGCCACAGCCAACTAGTCTCATTAATTTTAGCATTCAAAGATACTAGGCATTGCATGTCTAATTTGGCTAAATCATTTAAATCTATCATATAAACATTGCCATGCCTATGTCCTATAAATTTAATGCCATCGTTAATAGGACTAGTCACAATGCAAACAGATGATTCAAAAACTACTTTATACCCTTTATCACAGAATTGACTAATGCTAAGTAAGTTATGCTTTAAACCTTTAACTAGTAAAACATTCTCAATGTATTTGGAGAGAGTGATACCAATGTTACCTATCCCGATGATCTTTCCTTTGCCATTATCTCCAAAGGTGACCATCCCTCCATCCTTAGCATCAAGCGTGATGAATTGTGATTCATCACCAGTCATGTGTCTCGAGCATCCACTGTCAAGATACCATTTCCTGTTTCCTTCTTGGGATGCTAGACACACCTGCAAGCAAAGATCAAGTTTCTGTCTTAGGTACCCAAGCTTTCTTGGGTCCTTTTAGGTTAGTCAAGATGGTTCCTTTTGGAACCCATATTTTCTTTGTGTTTGCATATTTGTTAATAAGACATGTGTATGATTTATGTCCTATTCTTCCACATTTAAAATAAGTAATACTTGTAGACTTGTTACTTGAATAATTTACATAAATATCCTTCAAAAATTTTTGTTTCTTCAGGGGTTTATAGCCAAGTCCAGCCTTATCATATATAGCTTTCTGATTATCAAGGATCATATTTAGTTTGTTTGAACTTAAGGTGAACTTATCTACTATAGATTTCAGCTTGTTAATTTCATCCTTAAAGTTTTGATTTTCTTGAATCAATGTGAATTTTTCAATTGAAAGGTTTTCAGCTTGTTTTATTAAGGACTGATTTTTCAATTTCAGTTCTTTATTTTTCTTTCCTAGTTTCTTTAATTCATCAATTGAATCATAGAATGCTTCATGCAATTCTTCAAAAGTAAATTCACTAGTGGATTCAGAAGTTACCTCATTTTCATGTGCCATCAGGCACAGGTTGGCTTGTTCTGTTGAGGTTTCCTCGTCGGAGCTTGAGTCATCACTCGCACTCCAGGTCGCCATCATTGCCTTCTTTTTGAACTTCTTTGGACCTTTCTTCAATTGTGGACATTCGGATCTGAAATGTCCCGGCTTCTTGCACTCGTAGCATATAAGGGGTTGATCTTTCTCTTTTTCTTTGCTTTGATCCCCTTTTGTGAATTTCTTTCTCATCCCCTGTTTTCTTTTTCTTAGAAACTTCTTAAATTTTCGGGTGATGAGTGCCATCTCTTCATCCTGTTCTTCATCTTCAGAGTCATCCATTTCATAATCAGGCGAAGTTGTGGATTTGAGGGCAATGGTTCTTTTCTTTTTGACTTCATCCTCTTGATGTTGCTTCATGCTAAGTTCATGAGTCATCAAGGATCCAAGAAGCTCTTCTAGAGGTAGAGTGTTCAAGTCCTTTGCTTCTTGGATGGCAGTCACCTTGGCTTCCCAAGTTCTTGGCAGTGACCTGAGAATCTTCCTTACAAGTTCACTGTTAGTATAAGATTTGCCAAGACTCTTTAAACCATTGATTATATCAGTAAAACGAGTAAACATAGCAGTTATGGACTCATCATGCTCTATTTTGAACAATTCATATTTATGTACAAGCATGTTTATTTTAGACTCTTTTACTTGATTTGTTCCCTCATGGGTTACTTCTAACCTATCCCATATTTCTTTAGCAGATGCACAAGTAGAAATGCGATTAAATTTACTTGCATCTAGTGCACAATAAAGGACATTCATGGCTTTGGCATTTAATTGTGCCAATTTCTTGTCAACCTCATCCCATTCTTTTTCGGGTTTGGTTGACTCTTCACCATCTATAATCTTGGTGGGTGTGTGAGGACCGTTCACTATGATACTCCACATATCATAGTCGAGTGCTTGTATGAATATCTTCATCCGAGCTTTCCAATAGGTGTAATTAGACCCATTGAAAAGTGGAGGTCGGTTTGTAGATTGCCCCTCGACTAGAGAAGTACCGACATGGGTTGCCATAGATCTTTGGCTCTTTGATTGTTAGATCAAAGAAGGGCTAGAACACCGGCTCTGATACCACTTGTTGCCCAGCTATGCAACCCAAGAGGGGGGGGGTGAATTGGGTTTCTAAAAATTTTAAGCCCAACTGATTACTTATGAAGAACAAAATAAAGACTTTAATTCAATATTAATTACCTAAAGCAGGAATGCAAGAATATAATAAAGAAATAAAGTGAAGCGATAAAGCACACCACAAACACAAGAATTTATAGTGGTTCGGTGCTAACCTTGCACCTACATCCACTCCTCAAGATCCTACTTGGGAATTTCAATCCACTATACTTTGTATTCAACCCGAATACAAAACGTCGGAAACTCCGACACTAGCTATCCCAAGCTAGATCACTTATTTTTCGGGTACAAGTAAACCCAAAACACTCCGATTTCAGGTTCGGATCAACCTTTTCTTGTTTTGGAAATCCTCCAAAAACAAGAACAAAAACTCACAAAGAGTTAGAAAATTTTGAGCACAGATTAATACAATAACAGCTCCTTTAAATGAGCGAATATAACAATAAAAACTTTACTCAAATGAAGAAACCCTTTTTGAATTTTCTCAAGATGGATGAATGCTTGAACGAATGCTTGAGAAGAGGATGATCGTTGATTGAAGATCTCTTTAAAGCTTTGGAAGATCTCTAGATCAAGGTTGAACAATAGGCTTGAAAGATCCTCTCTTTGAAAGCTCTTGAATCTCTTTCACAATCTCTCGTGTGGATTTTGGATCCTCTTTTCTTTTTCTTTCAAATTATCTCATTGATCTCAGGCTTTTTCATGCAGATTTCGGATCCTCTCTATTGTATTTGATCTCACGTTTGATCTCTATTTAATCTGTAATTTCTTTCACCATTTTAAGCATTTTACAGCATTAGAAGCAAGAGAAAATAATTTAGGCAGATAAAGAGCCGTTAGAGCATTTTTAGGAAGCATAAAAGACAATTAAAATGGGTAAAAAACTATCCGTTGAAGATATTTTTCGTCGCAGGGGTCGACTCATGAGTCGATTCATGCTTCAGGAGTCGACTTCTGTTGCATTTACCAGAGAATGCGTTTCTGGAAATTCTTGGCTCAAATCAGCAGGGGTCGACTCATGAGTCAACTCATGCCTTGTGGGTCGACTCATGAGTCGACTCACAGGTCGTGCCAAGCCAGAAAACTAGCGTGCCAAGGAGAATTTTTGCGTGCCAATCAGCTCACAGTGCCATGAGTTGACTCATGAGTCGACTCATGCACTTCAAACCTTCATAACTTCAAAAATATAAGTCCAAAAATAATGAAATTTTCACCAATAGTTTTCAAATCATTTGTTTTATCAAATGATACTATCAAATCAGAATTTTAGTGAAATTACAATTTTGCCCTTGAAGAGCATAAGGACTTTTTCATTTTAAAATTATTTGTATCCCTTCAATCTGCATTGTAATCATCAAAATCAATCTAGGAGCAACAGGGTTGGGTCCAATAACTATTAGGTAAGGGTCTCAATGACGACCTTGAATAGTGAGTTAGGCTTAACTAAGGAGTGTGGCTAATAACTGTTAAGTGAGGCCATATGACTTAGAGACCAAGTCACTGTAATATACTTAGAAAAGCATTTGGATAAAAAGTTGTCCATGCATCGGTGTATGTATTATCAATCTGTTAGATAAGGTACATGGTATCGGTGGAACCGCAGCACCCACTAGGAATCCAGTTATTGCATCAGGATTTTCGTTTCCCACCCGGAGAGTGGAGAGATCTAAAAAATTAGTAGAAGTTATTATTTGCATCTTAAAGCCTCTAGAAGTAAATATAAATTTAAAGTATAAAAGTTTAACTTAAATATTTATTCTTGTAGTTAAACCATGTCAGCTTCAAACCCTTTAGTCACATCCTTGAATCCAATCGTTTGACCGAAACAAGCTATAAAGACTGGCTAAGAAATCTCAGGATTGTCCTGACTTACGAAAAATTAGGTCATATACTTGATCAAAAATCTCTAGTGTTACCAAACCATCCTACTGCAGAGTAAAATACTGCCTATGAAAAGTGGATAGATGAAGAAGTCGGGTTAAGTGCTATGTGCTGGCATCCATGACAAATGAGTTGCAAAGTCAGTATGAGCATATGCCCACTGTCAGAGCTATGATTGCTCACCTACGAGAGTTGTATGGTAAGTAAAGTCATACAGTACGCTTCGAAGTGTCTAAAAGACTCTTCAATTTGAAGATACACGAAGGACAGTCAGTCCATGAGCACTGTATGACAGTGATCAAAGACATCGAGGAGCTTGGGAAGCTCAGACTTGATATGCAAAAGAAATTACAGATGAATTTGATCCTTCAATCTTTTACTAATTTATATAGTCAATTTATTATAAATTTTTATATGAATAAACTTGATTGCATTATACCCAAACTGGTCAACATGTTAGTCACTGTGAAGGAAATCTTGAAGAGTTCAAGGGGCATTATTCTCACTGTGGAGCGAACTTCTTCGATCAAGAGAAAATCTGGTTGAAAGAAGAAGAATAAATTCACTAAGAAGCAGAAGAAAGAGAGCAAGCCAAAGAAGGATGTTCCAAAGAAGGCTGAAACAAAGAAAAATATTTTTACTATGATGCTAATGGTCACTGGAGGAGAAACTGTCTAATCTATCTGGAGGTCTAAAGATCAAAAAGGGTGATAAACCTTCAGAAGGTATGCTCATAATTGAATCTAAACTTACAATTTTTTTTACTTTTAAATTAGGTATTGGATTCTGATTCGAGTGCTCATATATGTACATTAATGCAGGATCTAATAGAAAGTAGTTGGTTAAGGAAAGGTGATATGATCCTTCGGATTAGCAATGGAGCAAAAGTTGCTGCAGAAGCCATTGATACTTATCCTCTTCGATTACTATCGAGATTTAGATTAGATTTAAAGGATTGTTATTTTTTTTTTGTAGCTAGTCAAAATTTGATTTTTGTGTCCATACTAGCACAAGATGGTTTTGAATTTAATTTCAATAAAAATTTTTATTTCATTAATTTATAAAATAAATTGATTGCACGTGATCTTTTAATTGATAGTCTATATCACTTGCATATTGATGCGAATGTGAATTTGAATGAGCAAATAGTGAGTACTGTAGGTCAAAAGAGATTCAGAGATGAAATTAATCAAAAGTACTTGTGGTATCATAGACTAGGTCATATTGGAGAGGACAGGATATACAAACTGAAAAAAGATGGGATCCTTGGTTCTCTTGATCTAGAGTCGTACCCAACTTATGAATCTTACCTTTGAGAAAAAATGATCAAATTATCCTTTGTAAGACATGGAGAAAGGGCCACCGAGTTACTTATCCTGGTACACATCGATGTGTGTGGGTCATTTGATATGCAGGGCAAGGGTGGTTATAGCTACTTCATTATCTTTATCGATGATTTATCTTGGTACAAGTATGTGTATTTGATGAAACACAAATCTGAAGCTTTTGAAAAATTTAAAAAATTCAAAAATAAAGTAGGAAAACAAACAGACAAACCTATTAAGGTTCTTCGATCTGATCGAGGAGGTGAATATCTTAGTCAAGAATTTTTGAGATATCTTAAAGACAATGGCATAGTTTCTCAATGGACTCCTTCCGGAATACCTCAGCTCAACGGGATATTCGAAAGAAAAAATAAGATCTTATTAGATATGGTTAGATCCATGATGAGCTTTACTGATTTATCTTTATATCTTTGGAGACATATCTTATTAACTGCAATTTACCTATTGAATAGAGTTCCATCAAAATTTATTCCTGCCACACTATATGAGATATGGTATGGTAAGAAGCCAAGTCTAGGTTATCTTAAGACTTGGAGATGTTTGACCTATGTTAAGAGACAGATGGCTGATAAATTAGAGGATAGATCTGTATCAGCTCATTTTAGAGGATATCCAAAAGAATTAATGGGATATTAATTCTACTTTCTACAAGATCATAATGTGATTGAGTTGGAATGTCATGTTCCTAAAAAAATAATTTATTTAGGATGGTGGTAGTGGGAGGTTAGTTGAGCTTGAAGAGAAGGTCTCTGAAGAGCAAAGTGCTATAGATCCTCAGAAACCTATTATTCATGAGTCAGTAGTTGATGTTACTCTATCACCTCGTAGATCTAGCAGAATCTCTCAACCTCCTGAAAGATACATGGATATGCTTACAGAGAAAATAAAAAAAAATATTCTTTATGAGAGATAAGGATCATGGTGATGATCCTAATACCTTTGACGAGGTGATGTCTAATATTGATTTCAAAAAATGATTAGGTGCAATGAAGTCAGAGATTGATTCAATGCACTTGAACCAAGTATGGACTTTAGTGGATCCATCTGAGGGTATAGTATCCATTGGATGTAAATAGATCTATAAAAAAAAATAGATACCAATGGTAAGGTAGAGACCTATAAAGCTAGGCTCGTAGCAAAAGGTTATAGTCAGCGTGAGAACATTGACTATCAAAAAACTTTCTCGTCTGTAGCCATGCTGAAATTTATCTGCACTCTACTTGCTATTGCAGCTTATTATGATTATAAAATCTGATAGATGGATATGAAAACTGATTTTCTGAATAGATATCTTGAGGAGGATATCTATAGGGAGCAGCCTTTGGATTTTACATCTGATGATGGTGATCACCGAGTCTGTAAACTGCAAAGATCAATATATGGATTAAAGCAAGTTTCTCAAAGTTGAAATCTTTATTTTGATGATGCAATCAAATCGTTTGGTTTTCAAAAATAAAGAAGAATTTTACGTATGCAAGAGGGTCAGTGGGAGTACAATAATATTTCTCGTATTATACGTAGATGGTATTCTCCTTATTGAGAATGATATTTTCATACTGATCTCGATCAAAAGATAGTTGTCTAAGAAATTCTCCATGAAAGATCTAGAAAAAGTATCTTATATTATTGGAATAAAGATCTATAGGGATAGATCTAAAAGGATGCTAGGCCTATCATAAAAGCAGTATAAAGAGGAGATGCTGAAAGGGTTCAGCATAGAAAACTCTAAAAGAGAACTTTTATCTCTTGGACATAGGAGTATGCCATGCTATGTACTCAATCTGATATAGCCATTGCTGTGAGTGTCATGAGCAGATATCAATCAAATCCAGGGTAGGAGTGTTGGATTGCTGTGAATATATCCTTAAGTACTTGAGAAGTACTAAGAATTTGTTCCTGATCTTTAAAGAATAGACAGAATTAGGAATGGAAGGATACACGGATGCTAATGATAGAATGTCTCCATCAGGATGTATTCTTATGCAATGTTGGTTCAGTATGTTGGAAAGGTTTGAAGAATAGATAGAATTAGGAATGGGAGGATACACGGATCTGATGATAGAATGTCTCCATCAGGGTGTATTCTTATGCAATATTGGTTCGGTATGTTGAAAAGGTTTCAAACAACAAATCAATGGAAGCTAAGTACACAATAGATATGGAGGATGAAATCTAATTTTAATATTAGTTATAGAACTGAAAGTCATACTATTAGATGCTATGATAATGTATTGCAAAGACAACGGCACCATAGCTTTAGCTAAGGAGCCTAGGTCTCATCAAAAATTCAAGTACATAGAGCAGCGGCATACGTGACTACATCAAAAAAAAATATGTTGAGGTACAAAGAGTAGACTCCGCAGACAACGTAGCAGACCCGCTGACAAAGCAATTGAACCAGCCAAAGATGGAAGTCCACCTTGAAAAGATGGGACTTAGATTAGTTATCAATTAACTTTAGTCTAAGTGGAAGATTGTTAGATATATGTCCTAAAAGTCAATATGGCTGACACATTGTAATAAATTTAGGATATAATTTTGTATTTAATTCATTGATTTGATCAATAAAGGACAAGTTTGATTTTTATTTAAGTATGATGTGTCTTTGAATCATCCATGAAATTAATATTTTGATATATATTCTTAAAATATTAAAAATTAAAGATATATATATATAATTTTTAAATACTTTCAATCATAGTATCATCATGAGGATGGTGATCGATCCAGATAGACCGACGCATAGATCACTTTCTTTAGAGTAGATGAGTCTCTGGTCTATAGTATAGAGATACTAAACGACGAGTGCAGGTAGTTATTAGAGAACAACTAGTACTGAGTGTGACCATATGAGAGATCATTTGAATTTCTACTCGATCATTAGTAATTATCTTGATGCTATAGTTGTATGAATGGTTCTTTGACTTACGATAGTATGACTGCTCATAGTGAGGCTGCTGGAGTTTGACTGACACATAAACATGATCTCAATGAGTCTTTGTAGTGGATGTTGGTGATAGTTGATCCACTGTACGAGTAAGATACGTATCTAGATAGAATCTATCAACTTTGATAGAGAGGAGTAGTTTTACGAAATTTGAAAGGCTAAGTCCAAGAGTCAGTGGCCACAGCAGTGTGATTGGTGGAAAAAAATTTTCATAAGGATCACAATTGAACTTGAGCTGATCGAATCTATCATATGACTGATGATGAAGTTTGATAATTTATCCATGACCTACCATCTAGTTAGGACTCACAATAAAGGGACTGAATCACATGTGAACTATACCTTGAGGTTCTTTTTTGATTCTACGGCTTGCCACTACATACTACTAGGTGTCACTGATGGATGGTGAGAGCTCATTAGGGTTGCTCAGAATCGACAATTCTTGATGAGTTAGAGTGGAACTGTTCTGACCCATTGAAAGAAGTTTCAATGATACTATGATAAAGATCATTGTATATCTTACTACCAGATAGAATTGAACCTATGGGGTCAGATAATAAAGGGATTAGACCTGAAATAAGCAATTAGACTTATGAAGTCTTAATTGGGTTTAGAGAAATCCTATTGAGTTCAGGATAACCTTACTAGCACATGGTTGAACCCAATTTTCTTTTTATGTTTGAATTTTTTATTTGATTAGATTAATTTAAGTTTAATTATCTACTAATAATCTAAATAAATTAGATTTATTGAGCTTCAATTGTTGGATGCTTAGAGTTTTAGATCAAATGAATTAAGGGTTCAAATCCTTAATCAATTTTTTTGATAGTTTTAATTGGGCGCCCCTTGATTTGATCAAGTTGGATGTGCACACACTAGGGAGGGCATGTGGACTTGATTGGGGTGTCCCATGGCAGTCATGTGGTGTGTGTATTTGTGGGTGCAAGGGTTCCAAAAGTTGGCACCTAAAGGATCTCGTAAAGGAGGTCAAATAACTAAAGAAATAAAGATTCCTAATGCAAGTAGGACTTGTATTAAGTGGTTGTTTAGCTTTGAATAGGATTCAAACCTTATACCTATTTAAAGAAGCTTTTCTTAAGGCTCTTTCACTCTAAATTTCTGTAGCCCATACCTCCCTTAGAAGCTCCCCATGCCCCCCCTCTCTTCTCCCCTTGAAGTCCAACGCCCAAGGTGTTGGACGTCCTATTTCTCCCTGCCTAAGAGAAGCTTGGACGTCCCTTTGCTTGCTGATTTTTCAGTATTTGATTACTTTATAATCAAAGGAAGAAAAGCAAGAGAAGAAAAAAAGAAAAGAATAAGGAAAGGATCAAAGAGTTGATCATTATCCAAGTTTCGTTCAGATTCACCGCTGATTGTTCTTAGAGAAGAATGATCAACATCAAAGAGGGCTGTTCCAAGCTGATCCTAAGTGGACACCCATAGAGGTCAAGCACTTGCATAGCTAAGAGAGAACCTACTCTCTTTTAGATCCAGATTTAAAGAAAGTAATTGCGAAATAGGTATGTGATTCGATTATATATTCAATTTCAGTATAAAATTTAGCATGTGTTTAATTTCAGCATATGAAGTAGATTCTTGTGTTCTATATTTTATACATGCATAATTAAGATTAAAAGATATTTTAATCTTTTATTCTACTATGTTGTTTAGAAAAAAAATTTTTAAAACATACATGCATGTCCCAATACGAAATTCCAATAGATCTATATACCCAAGGATTCAGAACTTAAACAAGAGATTCTTAAGGAAGCTCATCAGATGGGATATATAGTGCATACTGGTAGAAGCTCATTAGATGGGATATATAGTATGTCCTGGCGGTGCTATGATGTATAGAGACTTGAAGGAGATATATTGATGGAATATTATAAAAAAAGAAATTGCTCAATTTCTGGCTCAATGTTTTATATATCAATGAGTCAAAGCTGAACATCAAAGGCCAGTAGGGCTACTTCAACCTCTTGATATTTCAGTATAGAAGCGGTAACATATTACTGTGAATTTTGTCACTAGATGACCTAAGACTCTTAGTGCTAATGATGTAATATGGGTGATTATGGATAACTCAACCAAGTCTGCACACTTTTTATTGAGTAGAGTTGGTTTCAGTTTGCAAAAACTAGAAAAATTATACATAAAGGAAACTATGAGGCTACATGGAATTCTAGTGATTATTATATCAGATCGAGACACCAGATCTGTATTGCAATTTTTGAATAGTTTACACAATGCCTTAGGAACTAAATTAAATTTCAGTATAGCCTTTCACCCATAGATTGATGGCCAATCAGAGAGAACTATTCAAATCTTGGAAGATATGTTGAGAGCTTGTATTTCGGGTATGAAAGATTCATGGGTTAAGCACCTATCTTTGATTGAGTTCAACTATAATAATAGTTATCAAGCTAGTGTACAAATGGCACCTTATGAAGCATTATATAGTACGTGGTGTCAATCGCCGATTCACTAGGATGTTGGTAAATGGAGAATATTGAGATATGAACTTTATAGCACACAGTTGAGAAGATTCAGTTAATCAAGCAACTTGTTGGATCTTAAGATTATTATTTTCAAAATAATATGATGAAATTTTGATAGAAATATAATTTTTAAATATTATGCTTTGAGAAAGATTTTTAGGACTAATTGGATTTGTAGTCTAGTTTTAAATAAGAGGAAAGTAATGTTTCAACTTTCCTAAATTTATATAGCAATTTATAAATTATTAAATAGATAAATTTTGAATCATATTAATTCATGATTTATGAATATGATGAAAGGTGTTCGATTATTGAAAATATCTTATTTAGAATATTATGATGATGTACAATCATAAATAGTGATTTGATTAGATGATTTTCATATCTCATAATTACATATATTCTTATCAAATTAAGATATGAAGCTATATTGATCCAAAGATTGGTTTTGATGAATATAAAATATTTGAGTATAATACTAATGATTGTGTCTTCCTAGAGTAATTAAATTATTTTATAGGAAGCATTTTGAGCTTGAATGTTTAAAAAAGCATGGAGTGTAGAAAATTTAATCTTTAATATGAAAATAATTATACCTCTATCTATTGTTGTTCAAGCCCAAATGAGTCAATGATCTAAAGTTTGCAACGATTTGTAACCTGCAACCACAAGAAAATCAATCCTAGATGCCCCTCGTTATCGTTGAGCAGTGTCTTGATTTTTTAATCCCTTATCCGAGTATATCTGATAGAGAGAATTTTACAAGCTCTTAGATCGAATTGGGGATCAAGTTCGTAGAAGTCTTTTTGTAACGTACCTCATCCATCAAAGATAGTATTTGAATCAATCATAATGACTGGAAGGTAGACTTTATCCATAATGGTTGTATAGAGCTTAATTTTATCAAACTATTTAATATATCTCTATCACTTTATCAGAGATTTATCTTTAGTCAGAGTCTAGATCAATTAAAATATATAAAATAAATTTTGATCTATATTAGTATGGACCACATTTGGATAGATTTAATCAAATAGATTACAACATTCTCCCACTTGGCCCAACCTAACATGAGCATTTTCGTTTTAATTATTTAAAGTATTTCAAAAATTTTTAATAAAATTTTATCTAGATCTGATAATTGAAAAACTAATATGATCATATTTTAAAAAATTTTAATTCCTCCATAAGATATATATTGTATACTTGATTATAAAATAATCATCAGTGTAAATCATGATGATAAACATATTATCAATTAACACACGATCTTCTATATATCATAATATTAATGACACCTTATAATCAGGTTCTTTATATGAAACTTTGCTTTATGAATAGACTAAACTTAATTCCTATTCCTTGGTCATCTTTATATTATATGGTAAATAGCTGGTCAGTATAAAATAAGTTAAACTTTATCATAAAATCCAATGTGATAACTTTATACATAATATCCAATACATATCACAAAATAAGCTGTATCCCACATGATTTATTTGATCCTCAAAGTCTCAGGAATGAGTTTTTAGTCAGCGGATTTGCAATTAACAACTTCTCTTTAATATGTTCCATAAATACTATGTTCTTAGCAAAGTATTTGATACTGATATGCTTGCAAGCACCTGTACTCCTTCATATTGTTAGAGAATCTTACTATAGAATTATTACAATATATCTTTATCAGTTTACTGATAGAGTCAAAACTCTTTTCTCAACATTATAGCTTGTGAGGAAATCTCATATAGGCTATGTACCTTGCTTCCATAGTAGATATAGTAAACAAATCTTATTTTACAAACATCTATGATATAGCACCTCATTTAAGTAGAAAGATATACCAATAATAGACTTCCTGCTATTGGTGCATCCAGCAAAGTGTGAATCTTAATAGCCTATTACTTCATAATAGTTAGACCAATTGTATGCGAGCATATAAACTTTTATACTCTGCAGGTAACACATGAGTTTTTTTACTGCTTACCTATGCTCCATTCCTGAATGCTCCATTCTTGAATCATGTTAATACTATCCAAACATCGATGCAATAAAAACACTATCTAGGCCCATATAAACATGCACATAGACTCCCAAGATCGAATGCATAGGTTATGAATCTTATTTTCTTTATCTCTATCTTAATTTTTGTAAATTAAGCTTTATTAAATTTATCACCCTGTATAATATGAGCACACCCAGAGGAATATATTTTTTATCCTAAATTTAATACTATAGAGATGTAAGTCCTTTAAAATAGTTCAAGTAGTCCTAAAGATCTATCTCTATGAATCTCAATATCAATAATATAAGCGGCTTCATCCATATCTTGCACCTCAAAATCTTGAGATAGAAACTATTTAGTTTCCTTAAGTGGATCAAAATCACTATTGACAAGTAGAATATTAACAACATAATATCAAAATTATGAACTTACTCCCACTGATCTTTGGATATATACATCAATCAATCGTACTTATCTTTAGATCCAAAGAACGTGATTATCCCATTAAAATCGAGACATCATGATGTAAAAGCTTGTTTAAGTTCACAACTAGATTTCTTTAATTTGCAGATCATATGCTCTTGTCCACTCACCACAAAAATCCTTGGATTGTTTCATGTAGATCCTGTTCTCTAGTTCACCATTTTCATACCTATCTGATGCAGCTTTAAGTCAAAAATAAGCTATTAAGGATATGACAATCCTAGAAGAATAGTCAATGCCTTTCTTTTGTGTAAATATCTTTGCTACAAGTCTGGCTTTATATCAATTTAACCATATCATTAGGATTTTTTTTGATCATATAGATTCTTTTTACAATTTATTCATCGTATTTGTCAGGTAGGTCAACTTATTTCCAGACATGGCTATTATCCATAGAGCCCAGCTCTTTCTTTTATGGCATTCAACCACTTTAAGGAGTTCTCACCTTTTATGAGTTGTAAGAACGTCTTAAGATCATCAACTTCTTTATCCATATCTATTAAATATGCCACATAATCTGGAGGTATAGCAAATTTTTTTATTCTAGTAGATCTCTAGAGAGCGGTCTCTTGATCTGCTTGTGGTAGTGGTTAGATAGTTATTTCTTCAGCAATAAAAACCTCATGAAATGAAACTTGACACTATAAAAAATTTGACTAATAACGTCGCTAATAGTTGATTTGTCATCGCTAATACTATTAGTGATGGCTTTCCGTCGCTAATCAATGGTCAGTATTAGCGATGGCTTCCCGTCGCTAGTTAGTGGTCAAAAAAATCCTAGTCGCTAATTGTCACTATTAGCGATAAAATTTTTAGCTATCAATAATAAGGATATTAGTGACAGTATTAGTGATGGCTAAACTCCATCACTATTTTTTTTTTATTTTTAAATAAAATTTTTAAAAATATTTAAAATCAATTAGCAATATTTTTTTATCGCTAATGTCATCACTAATAATTATTATCGACGGTTAAAGCCATTGCTTTAGCCATCACTAATAGTTAATTTTTATTTTTTTAATAATTTATAATATTATTTTATTATTAATGATAGCTAAAGCCATCACTAATGCTGTTGGTAATAATTGATTTTATTTTTTTAAAAAAATCATAATAATATTTTTTAAAATCTATTTTAATTAATCATAATTAATTATGGTTTCTAACACCTATTATAATTAAAATTCAAAGATAATATGATAATCACAAATAAAAAACTAATTATATTATATTAAAAATATAAATTATGTAATTTTATAAGCAGTATCAAAAAAATATAATACATCAAAATAAAAGAAAATCAGGTTTGATCCTCCTCATCCTCCTGCTCCTCTCCAGTAGCTGGTAGATGAGAGCCGGATGTTCCAGCATTCTGAAATGAAGAAAAATAAAATATTATTAATAAATTTTGATATGAAAGTATATCTTTTGATACACTCTTTTGATTCTCGAACAGATTATTCTTACACATTTTATTCGATGATACAAAAATATAGACAACCCCGGCTCATCAATTAGATGGTTGATTGAATTTTTAGTCTTTAAATCTCTTTTTTTGGCTCAAGTCTAAATATGTGAAGCTTCTTAATATAAAAACTTAAAACAAGTAAAAAAATTTACTAATAGAATTATCTGATGTGATGGTTGGGACAATGAGCCTAGCTGGTTGCACAATTGTGAGTCCAGAAAATCTCCATGATCATATCATGGACGGCATCTAGGAAGCTCTGAGGTTATTGGCTCAGAAGCCTCTGCACAACCTCCTCCATGTGTGCATCGCTCCAAATCTGGGATGTTGAGGCTTATGATGATGCCGAAGAGTATTGAGCCACTGGAAGATCGAAGCTATGGTCGAATCCTATGACCCGACTCTTACTCATCCCTTTGGTGACCCTGAGCCATCCCTCAAGGTTAAGGAGGAGTTGAGTGGATGGGTCATCGCCATGCTGTGCAATGACGTACTCCACATAATCCACCACATAGTTTAGAAATATATTAGTTTTAATATACATATCAGATCCTATAACAACTTAATAAATACAGTTTGAAATTCTTACCGTGATCTGTCATGATCTAAAATTTAAATAATCATCAGTTCTCCTAGACTGGTTTGTGGCCTCCTACAACTGCAGCTGGCCTGGTCGATGACCCAGCTGCCATATCTACAATAAGTAAATAATAAAATTAAATTAATTAAAGCATACATATAAAAATTTTTACAGTTCTAGTGAAGAGTTCTAGTATAGATTTTTTACTAGTCTATCGGCCACAACATATGTGCCGATGGAGTTGCCCATGTGCGATCAGATCCTATTGGATGGTTCGATTTTGTCAGGCCCTCTGCCGCCTACATGATACTCATCGCTGCTCCACTGATTGCAGAGGATCTCCCATATGTCCATCCACATCCAGTGATTCCTGTAGAATGTCCAACCTGATGGTGACTGAGAACTAGAATGCTTGATGGCAGACTGTCGTATAGCCCATCTCAAAACCTACGTATGGCCACCTGCTCGAAGATCAACAGCCAGCCTCCTCATCCTGAGGAGATAAAAATAAGTAGTACCCCTATATGTAGAAAAAAATGTATATTAATAATAGAATATAAATCTAATATGAATTATTAAATTAAACACCTTTGACTTACCAAGAACATCTCTCAGGCTACATCACGAGCCCCTGACGGTCAATTGGAGAACTCGTTCATCGACTCTGGTATCAATCTTCAGATGATCTTAATAATTACATGAGGCATAGAGCTCTCTGTAAATATGCTACAAAATTAATTTTGAACAATAAATATTAGACTCTACAATAGCTAAATTTTAAATATATTTAGTAAAGATATTGTCCTTATGACTGGCTCTAAATGTGGATGAGCTCTCTATCCTCTGGTCGAGTCGGAGGTATCATGAGCCAGATGGATCCTCTACCATGCCTTTGTGTTTGGGAGCCGATCACTGGTGCGTGTGACTATGGGATCATTGGTGACCCCTTTTCATCCGAACCTAAGCATAAAATATCTAATATAAAGAATATTATATTAGTTAGCAAAAGACAAAATAACATAAATGAGAATATCTAAAGTATTAGAGTTTACTGCGGGATGTGAGAGGTGTAGAATCCTGTGAGCTAGCTACATGATCGCTCTCTCCTCAAGAGCTCTATCATCCACTAACACAACTCTGACCTCTAGAAGACATAATGTATAATCTCTGAAAATAAAAATAAATAAATTCATCAAATTACTTATACAATTATGGATGATAATGCAAGATTTAAAATGATGCAAGATAAATAATTAAAATAATTCAAGGATTATATACTTAACACTACTCATCGGCTTCTTCAGATGTCTGGTACCCTTTGAATTCTTCTTCAGATTCTTCTTCTTCTTCCATCTCTTCCTCTTCTTTCAGTTCTTCTTCTTCCTCTTCTTCTCCTTCTTGGATAAGATTGTCCTTTAAAATAAAATCAGTTAGATCTACCTTCTCATGTTGCCATCATATACGAGAACTTTTGGAACATCCAACTCAGCATCTATTGAAGACGGATGAAACCCTAATGTTTCATCCTCTTGAAAGCATTCTGATAATTGAAGCTCTTCTTCTTCTTTGAGCGCGTAGTGAATGGCTCGAGACTTAACCTTATATATAGCCCATTAATCTTTTCTTTCTCTCTCTCTTAATAGAAAAAGAGTATAATACACTTGAGCAGCTTGTTGGGCTAGCACAAAGGGGTTATTGACATATGCTTTTGATCCATTTTTGATTTCAATAAGCCCATGCTGTGGATCAATCTTCATACAATTGTCAGTATCAAACCATCGGCACTTAAACAGAATGACACTATTATCACCTAAGGGGTAGGTCAACTTGATCACTTCTTTGAGAATTTTATAGTAGCCACTCTCCACCTCTGCCCACCAACTGCCCTTTATACACATACTACTGTTGATTGTACTTTTATGTTCTCCATATTACTGTATGTAAAATTTGAAACCATTTATGTTATAGCCATTACAGCATGTTCGTACTTTGTTGGTCGTAATCTAATGGTCTTAGCTTCCTAGGTATGGATTCGCTGCTTTGCATAACCTGCATATTATAAAAGAAATAAATTGAGAGAAACTAAATTAAATAAAATGACAATGGTTGCTTACCAGTTGATGGAACCAATTTGCAAAGTTCTGTAAGCACTGAGTGAAAATTTTTTCCTCGCTTATCATCGGATTGTCCCATTTCAGCATCTTATTATATTGCCTATACATGCATAAGATCAGTACACGATGATAAGTGATTAAAGAGTTGAGATTGTGATGGATACTTACTCAACATATGGATCGACCTCTATGCAATTTAGCAAAACATGTCTCTACCTATTGAAGTTCAGTATTAGTCAATACTCGATGAACCTCATGCCCAAATTCATGAGCAAGATAAGCAAATATTGAGATCTCTACCTCTGATCCCTCACCACCATCATCATGTCAATCCACTTGAGTCAGCTTTGTCTGTACACTGGGGTTAAAGTAGTGTCAGCTGAAATTTAAAATTTTTTCTATTATATAAGCTTCCACAATAGAACCTTCGACTCGAACCTTGTTTTTCACTTTTTTCTTGAGACTATGCATGTATCTTTCAAATGGATATATCCACTATACTGCACTGGTCCTCCCATCCTAGCTCCATGGAATCGAAGAAGCTAGGAAAAAATATCTTCTCCAACTTGCATATGGTCTCTACACTGCTAGCCTCAAGACTGGAGATGTGGTCGATGGATAGTTCGGTACCACAAATATCTCTAAAGAAAAAAGCTAAGCTCGATCAAAAAGCTCCATATGGAGTTAAGAAGGAGATCACGTCAAGTCAATGGGAGCAATCATTGCATGAAGACATGATAGTCATGGCTCTTTAGCCCATAGAACATGTAATCTTTGACATTAATGCATCGAGCTAGATTACTTGCATAACCATCTGAGAATTTAAGGTTTTTATATCATTTATAAATGTCCTTCAACTGCTTCTTTGTTAAGGTATAAGATGCTTTTGGCTTCAAAAATTTTTCAAGTAACACCTCAACCAGTTCTAATTGAGGATGCTTGCATGTGTTCTTTATATTTGCTCGAGCCTTGGGATTGTCCTTCATCTTGCTCTTGACATCCATAATAATGTAAAAAATATTATCGAATACATTATTCTCAATATGCATGACGTTAAGATTATGATGGATCAAATTAGTGGACCAGTACGGTAATTCTCAGAAGATGCTTCGCTTCATCCAGTTATGAGTTCTACCGAACCCTCGAAGTTTCTGCTTGTAAAATAGCATACCAAACTGAACTTTGTCCAGTTAGGATATCCTCTGAAATACTTCCATACCACTGAGACATGGGGGTGCATGGTCTTTCTTGATCTTATTTTTCTGTAACTATTTTGCTGCTTTCAAAAAGGATGATGCTCGGGGAGGAATTGACGATGATAATCGAACCAGCAGAGCTTACGACCATGCTTAAGTTGAAATGATTTTATATTCTCCATGCAATAGGGACATGCAAGCTTCCTATGAGTACTCCATCCTAACAGCATCCCTTAAATAGAAAAATTACTAATGGTCCCCATCAATGCGATCTTCATTACAAAATTCTACTTCTTCGATGCATCGAAAGTATGTATGCCATCGGACCATAAGAATTTTAGCTCATCAATAAGAGGCCTTAGATATACATCAATGCTTCTACTAGGATGTTATGATCCAAGAATGACTAATGTAAGCAAGATGTTATGTTCCTTCATGTACATCCCAAGTGGAAGATTCTATGGAGTAATAAACACTGGCCAACATGAATAAAGGATGGCTACATGACGAAACGGTGTAAAGCCATTTGTAGATAGATCCAGTCAGATATTGCATGATTTCTGGGCAAATAAAGGATGGCAAGCATTAAATTACTGTTAGATGTGTGCCCTAGACGCCAGATTGGCTGACACATTTCTGTATAAATCTAAGGGCAAATTTATAATTTTGACTATAAATCAATAAATGGGTTATTCTTCTATCACATTGTGTACATTGTGTTTGTGATACATCCTTTGAGTTAGTAAGAATGTCAATTCATATTTTCAAGAGTTAAAAATTTAAGGCATGAATTTACATAACTAACTCATAAACAGCTCCTGACCATAGGATCATCACGAGGATGGTGATCGATCTGAAAGATTAGTGTATGATCGCTTTCTTAGGATAGATGTGTCTTGAATCTATAGTGTGGAGACATCGGAGTGAGAGTACAGATATTCATTGAGAATGAGAGTGCTGAGCGTGACCACCTCGAGCAGTCATAAGGAAGTCTACCTTCTCGTCGATGACTAGCTCGATGCTGCAGTTGTGTGTCTAGTTCTTTGACCTGAGGTGCATCGACAGTTCACCTTGAGTGTGTTATAGTTTGACTACACCATAATTTGATCTTCTAGTGATTCAAAATCCTGAGGTGTATGTTGGCTGTAGCATATTCATTGTAGGAACTAGGTCGCACTAAGATGGGATCTATCAACCTCGGTAGATGAGAGGAGTAGTCCTATGATGATCAAAAGATCGAGTCCTTAAGTCCATGGCCATGGCGGAGTGAAATAATGAAAAAAAAATTTCATTGGGGTTTCACATCAGACTCAGATCAATCGATTGATTCATATGACTGATGTTGGATTTGACGAGTCCACCTTAACCCTAATTCAGTCAGAACTCATGATAGAGGAACTCAATCACACAAGTAGCTGCACCGAGAGGTTCATCTTCAGTTCTGATGAGTTGCTACCATATACTGCTAGGTATCACTGATAGATTTTGAGAGCAATTAGAATGATCTTGATGATCGATCATTTTAATTGTCTGAATCAGAAGAGTTCTGGTCCATCGAAAAGAATTTCAATGATGTCGATGATGAGATCACAACATGTCTCATTACCATACAGAATTGAACCTAACTGGGTCACACTAATAAGGGTTAGGATCTGGATGTCATCAATTGGGCTAGCCCAATTGATTTGGATTAGATCCAATTAGGTTCAAGAAAATCGTGCTAGCACACGATTGAGCCTAACTTTCTCCTCGTGTAATCTTTTTCATCTCGACTGAGCCAAATATGATTTGACTCACTCAGAGAACTTTGAGAATATTTCTCTCAGTCTAAATGAAGCTTGTCCAGCTCAAAAAAGTCTTGTCTTAATTCATGAGATGAATTTAAGACAACACCTACTAATTCCTGTCACCTGCCATTTTCATTTTAGGACATCTGTCAAATGTTGACATATGGGTCTTAAACTAAAGGCCACTTGGCAAGAGCTCATTGGAGGATTTTTGTGGAGTATCCACATGCCAAATTCACATTAAATTGGGTTCCATAATCAGATTATGGCGTGAGCCCAATTGGATTAAAGTGGGCACCCCAAGTGGATAAGGATGAAGAGTCTTGATCAACATGGACTCTTGGGCGCCATCTCCCTTGTGCTTATCCATTGTTGGTGCCAACATAAGAGAGAGAGTGGAGGTTCTTATCTGATGTGATCAGATGATATCACTCCATCAATTAGAATTTTTTTAGATTTATTAAAATTTTTTGATTGAACGAATGATGTGGCACTGCGCAGCGTAGCAGGGTCTATATAAACCCTATCTGCGCCTAGGGTTTAAGAATTTTGCTCCCTACCCAGCAAAATCCAGCCAACCCTCCTCTTCTCTACATCCTCCCTAGTGCTCCCTCTCCCCTCTTCATGCCCAAAAGGTTGGACGTCCATCTGGTGAAGAATCAAGGCGTGGTGATGCCTTGAATAGGAAGGCTGCAGGACTACTTCGACAGGCTGCTGCTTCAACTTCAGAAAGACTTTTGAAGATCTTCCTAATCAGATTTAATTTTAATTTTTGGAGTAAATATTTGTGAGGAGAAGATGATCTAGATCCTACCTAAGTGGATACTGGTAGAGGCCAGGTGATTGCATGGCTAAATCAGAACCTCAGACTTGCTGCGATCATCTACAGGGTAATCAGATTACCCTTGAGGTATTTCATGTTTCCTCATGATTTTAGATTTATTTTAGAATTAATATCAGATAATAAAATTAGATCTAGAGATTTAGATCTAAAATAAAAGTAGGATAAAAATTTTTAAAATTATTACACCCCAGATTTGATGAAATCTGGAAGTTTCTACAAGGAAAAAGGTGGTTTCTCCTTTAACTGGTATCAGAGCCAGGTTCATGGCTCAATTTCAGATCTAATTTAGATCTGATTTTAATTTTAATTTATCTAATATTAAAAAATTTTAGATGTCACATCAGATATGATAGGATATAAAATCAAAATATTTAAAATTAAATCTGAGAAGATCTAACATGCATGAGATGCATGACTAGACTAGGAATAGTTTGATCTATGAATAGTCTTGTAAGTTTATATTTTAATAAGATTAAAATATAATTTAAATCTAATTTATTCTCTAATTTTGATGATATAAATGTTATATATTCAGATCAAAAATAGAAAATAAAAATATGGAAAATACATAAAAGTGATCTGTTGCATGCCTAGACTAGTTATAGAATTATTCTAGTAACTGTCTAGAATAAATTTTATGTTGAATAGTTCAATTTAAATTTTATTTTTTAGATGTTACATGTGATGTATTAAATCTGAAAGCATATTAATTAGATCAATTTTTGATACATGAGATGTATACAAAGCATGTATTAGTTAGATCTTAAATTGTATATGTGATATGTAAATTTAGATCTAACTAGTTTTGTAGTTAAATTTATATTTCTGATTAAGGTGTTCCTCCTGACTGTTCGATCATAAGAACAAAGTAGGATTTAAAGGCCCTCTTCTTCCATTCAATGGGTGTTCTTATGACGTGTAGGGGTGCTGCACGTTCATCCTTAATCAGAAATCAAACTTACTTTTCTACAAAATCCTAGATCCTGAAACCCTAGAATTTATTTTACACATTTTATTTATGAACTCAAGACTTAATTAATGAATTAAGTTTATGAAATTAAATTAGGTCTAAAATTGAGAATTTTAGATCTAAATTATTTTCATAAAATTGGGTTCGGACTTGGGTAGCTCAATTAGGTCTAGTGGTTGATCAAATCGAATCAACAGTTGGTTAGGTGGGATCATGAAAGCTAATAATTGATCAGCGTAATAGGATTAAGTCTGGATCAAGGTCGAATCACATTTAGATGTGACTCGATCAAGTTAATACCTAATTTGGCTCAGTGGTTAGAGCCTGAATTGTAGGCTAACTCAATTAGTTCTGGTTTGATAATTTCGTGTCTAAGGTAAGTTGGGCAAATACGACCGACTGATTTTTAATTGGGAGCTACTCGACTCGAATGCGTTCTTGTCAAGTTAATGGCATATCCCTTCCATCGGTCTTACTTACCTGGCCATATGTGTCAACCCAGTTCTGATTTGAGATGGCTAACAATTCGAGCTAACCCATGCCACTAGGTTAGTCATACTTGTTATGACTATGTCAAGTCAAGTTTAATGAGACCTAAATGAAATCTTTCTAAGAAAATATTAAGTCTAGATCTTCCACCATTGTGGATGTGCGGGCCCTTTTCGGGATTGATTATTCTCGACTGGATACAGTGGCTCAGTTGCACCGGAAAGACGCAACCATATCCATTAGGCATTGGATGCTATGAATTAGAGGATGGATTGGGCTCAATATTTTGGATACGGTGAGGGACCCAATTAGAAATCTAGTTCGTGCAAATGGTGGGTTTGACTTAACTAAGGAATGGAGCAATATCTCGGACACAGTGAGCTTCATGAATTAGAGACCAAGTTTTGGATGCACCATGATTAGAGAATCATTGGACAAGAGTTGTCCACTCATCGGTTGACCCATCACCAATAACTGTAAGGTGAGGTGATGAGCCAGTCGGTGAGACTGCACCACCCACTAGAAATCATTGATCATGGAGATTTTTACATCTCTACCAAAGGAGTGTAGGGATCTGAAAAAATAGTGAGAGCCTAATTTGTTTAAAAATGAAACTCCTAAATAAATTGGTTAAGTCTGATTACAAAATCTAATTAGAAACTTTTGACTCTCTATAGGAAATATGTCTACCTCAAACCTCTTGACCAAAATACTAGACACCCACAGATTGACTGGATCCAATTTTAAGGACTGATTGAGGAACTACAGAATTATTTTGGGTTTCAAAAAATTGACCCATGTCTTGGACCAGGACCCACCTGCCATGCTAGCACGTCCGACTGCTGAATAGAGAGCGTCTCTGAAAAAGTGGATGGATGATGATAACAAAGTAAGGTACTACATGTTGGGTGCAATGTCTGATGACTTGTAGCACCAATATGAGAACATTTTGACTACCCACCAAATGTTGGCTCACCTACAAGAGTTGTTTGGTGAACAAAATCGCGCAGCCAAGTATCAAGTCTGTCAAAGACTTTTTAAGGCTAAAATGCGTGATGGACAGTCAGTCCAAGATCATTGTTTGACAATGATCAAGGACCTTGAGGAGCTTGAGAAGCTCGGTATCATCTTAAACAAAGATTTTCAGATTGATGTGATCCTTCAGTCCTTGTCTGATGCATATGGTCAGTTCATCATGAACTTCCATATGCATAAGATGCAGTGTACCTTGACCGAGTTAATGAACATGCTAGTTACGACTGAGCTTTCTATGAAGGGTTCAAAAGACTCAGTTTTTACTGTGGAGCGGACTTCTTCCAAGAGAAAGTCTTTTGGAAAGAAAAAGAAATCTGTGAAGAAGCAGAAGGTGGATGAAAAAAGGAAGAAGACGGAACCGAAGAAGATAGCTGCTGAAAAGAAAAAATATTTTCGTTGCCAATCAGACGGCCATTGAAAGTGAAACTGTCCTTAGTACCTGGCCACCCTGAAGAACAAGAAGTATGGTCCTTCTGGAGGTATGCTTATTTTAGAATCTAATCTTACGATTTCTTTTGCATCCAGTTGGGTGCTTGACTCTGGTTCTAGTTCTCATTTGTGCACTTCTATGTAGGGTCTTGAGGAGAGCAGGAGGCTAAGGGATGGAGAGATGATCCTACGCATCAAAAATAGAGCAAGAGTTACTGCTGTGGCCGTAGGAACCTACCCTCTGCGATTACCGTTAGGATTAGATTTAGTTCTTAGAGATTGTTATTATGTGCCTGCAGCAAGTAGGAATTTGATTTCTGTTTCATGTCTAGCACAAGAAGGCTATGTGATTAGCTTTTATAAGGACCATTGTAACATATTTTATGAAAATAAGAAAGTTGCAGATGGTTTTCTTATTAACGATCTCTATCAGCTACATATTGATGTATCTGTATTTAATATCGAGCAAAATATGAATGCCATAGGAATTAAAAGGCTTAGAGATAGTCTAAATGATAGGTATCTGTGGCACCTAAGGCTAGGTCATATAGCGAAAGACAGGGTTAACAAATTGGAGAAATCTAGACTGTTGAGTCCATTGACTTTCGAGTCATATCAGTTTGTGAATCATGCCTTCAAGGCAAAATGACCTTGCTCCCTTTTGTGGGACATGGGGAAAGGGTCACAGACCTACTTGCCCTAGTACATACGGATGTGTGCAGCCCATTTGATGTGCCGGCTAGAGGCAACTATGTTTACTTCATTATCTTTACCGATGATATGTCTAGGTACAGGTATGTGTTTCTAATGAAACACAAGTCTGAAGCCTTTGAAAGGTTCAAAGAATTCAGACATGAAGTAGAAAAACAAACAGAAAAGCCCATTAAGGTTCTTCGATCAGATCGAGGAGGTGAATACCTTAGTCGGGAGTTCCTAGACTATCTTAAGGACAATGGCATAGTCTCTCAATGGACTCCACCTGGAATGCCACAACTCAACGGGGTTTCAGAATGGAGAAATCGGACCCTATTAGATATGGTCCGTTCCATGATGAGCTTCACGAACCTTCTTGAATTTCTTTGGAGACATTATCTCATGACAGCAATATATGTATTGAATAGGGTTCTCTCTAAAACTGTTCCTACCACACCGTATGAGATATGGCATGGTAAAAAGCCAAGTCTGAGTCATCTCGGAATTTGGGGTTGTCCGACTCATGTCAAGAGACAGCAGGCGAACAAGTTAGAGCTCAAGTCTTTTAGAGCTCGATTCATAGGATATCCTAAAGAGTTATTAGGATACTATTTCTATATTTCGAAAGACCACAATGTGATTATGAGTCGAAATGCTATTTTTTTGAAAAATAGTTTATTCAAGATGGTGGCATCGAAAAAATAATTAAGCTCAAGGAGGATGTCTCCCAAGAGCAATGAGCTAAAGAACCTGAAGAACCAAATCAATTAAAATCAGTCCTAACACAACCTCTTCCACCTCATAAATCGACTAGGATTTTTTGTCCTCCTGAAAGGTACTTAGGTACCATACAAGAGGATATAGAGAAAATATTCCTCACGGGAAATGGGGCTCATGGTGATGATCCCAAGACCTATGATGAGGTGATATCAGATATCGACTCTGAGAAATGGTTAGAGGCAATGAGATCAGAAATTGACTCGATGCACTCAAACCAAGTCTGGACCTTGATAGATACACCTGAAGGTATTGTACCTATTGGGTATAAATGGATCTTCAAGAGAAAGATAGGTGCAGATGGGAATGTAGAGATATTCAAGACTAGGCTCGTAGCGAAAGGTTATAGTCAGCGCAAAGGCATTGACTATCAGGATACCTTCTCACCCGTAGCCATGCTAAAATCCATCCGCACATTGCTTGTTGTTGCAGCCTATTTTGATTATGAAATATGATAGATGGACATGAAAATAGCATTCTTAAATGGACATCTTGAGAAAGATATCTATATGGAACAGCCACTTGGTTTCACATCCAGTGATGATGATCACAAGGTCTGCAAGCTGCAAAGGTCCATTTATGGACTTAAGCAAGCATCTCGGAGCTGGAATACTCATTTCAATGATGTGATCAAAATGTTTGGTTTCATCAAGAACGAGGAGAAACCATGTGTGTTCAAAAAGGTCAGTGGGAGCGCAGTTGTCTTCCTCGTATTGTACATAGATGACATCCTCCTAATTGAGAATGATATTTCCATGTTGACCTCAGTCAAAGTATGGTTGTCTAAGGAGTTTTCTATGAAAGATCTAGGAGAGGTATCCTTTATACTGGGTATTAAGGTCTATAGAGATAGACCAAATAGGATGCTGGGACTTTCACAGAAGATGTACATAGAGGAGGTGCTAAAAAGGTTTAGTATAGAAAACTCCAACAGAGGTTTAGTACCTTTTAGACATGGCATTCATCTCTCCAAGAAGATGTGCCCTAGCACACCTGAGGAGATTGAATGCATGAGCAAGATCCCTTATGCTTCGGCAATAGGGAGCCTCATGTATGCCATGCTATGTACACGACCTAATATAGCCCATGCTGTGAATGTCATAAGCAGATATCAGTCGAATCCAGGTGAAGAGTACTGGACTTCTGTGAAATGTATCCTTAAGTACTTGAGAAGGACTAAGGATATGTTTCTAGTCTTTGGGAATGGAGAACTCCAGATTCAGGGATATACAAACTCAGATTTTATGTCTGATATAGATGATTGAAAGTCGACATCTAGGAGTCTGTTCATTTGCAATGGTGGTGCAGTTAGCTGGAAGAGTTCCAAGCAGATGGTGATTGTTGATTCTACCATGGAGGCAGAGTATATTGCTGCATCAGAAGCTGCGAAGGAGGCATTCTAGTACAAAAAGTTTGCCGTAGAGCTTGAAGTGATGTCATCGGATTTCATCCCTCTTTACAGCGACAATAATGGCGCCATAGCCCTAGCTAAGAAGCCAAGGTCTCACCAGAAGTTCAAGCATATCGAGCGACGATTCCATCTGATCCGTGATTATCTTGAAAAAGGTTATGTCGAGGTCAAGAGAGTCAACTCCACAGATAATGTGGCAGACCCACTGACAAAGCCATTAGGCCAGTAAAAGATCGAAGCCCACCTTGAGAAGATGGGACTTAGATATGTAGCCAATTGGTATTATGTCAAGTGGGAGTTTGTTAGATGTGTGCCCTAGATGCCAGATTGGCTGACAATTTCTGTACAAATCTAAGGACAAATTTATAATTTTGACTATAAATTAATAAATGGGTTATTCTTCTATCACATTGTGTATATTGTGTCTGTGATACATCTTTTGAGTTAGTAGGAATGTCAATTCAAATTTTCAAGAGTTGAAAATTTAAAGCTTGAATTTACATAACTAACTCATAAACAGCTCCTGACCATAGGATCATCATGAGGATGGTGATCGATCCGGAAGGTTGGTGTATGATCGCTTCCTTAGGATAGATGTGTATTGAGTCTACGGTGTGGAGACACTAGAGTGAGAGTACAGGTATTCATTGAGAACGAGAGTACTGAGTGTGACCACCTCGAGCAGTCATAAGGAAGTCTACCTTCTTGTCGATGACTAGCTCGATGCTGCAGTTGTGTGTCTAGTTCTTTGACCTGAGGTGCATCGACAGTTTATCTTGAGTGTGTTGTAGTTTGACTACACCATAACTCAATCTCCTAGCCATTCAGAACCATGAGGTGTATGTTGACTGTAGCATATTCATTGTAGAAATTAGGTCGCACCAAGATGGGATCTATCAACCTCGGTAGATGAGAGAAGTAGTCCTATGATGATTGAAAGATCGAGTCCTTAAGTCTATGGCCATGGCAGAGTGAAATAATGGAAAAGAGTTTTTCATTGAGATTTTACATCGGACTCAGATCGATCGATTGATTCATTGACTGATGTTGGATTTGACGAGTTCACCTTCCTCCTAATTCAGTCGGGACTCATGATAGAGGAACTCAATCACACAGCTAGCTGCACTGAGAGGTTCGTCTTCAGTTCTGATGGATTGCCACCATATACTGCTAGGTATCACTGATGGATTTTGAGAGCAATTAGAATGATCTTGATAATCGATCATTCTAATTGTCTGAATTAGAAGAGTTCTGGTCCATCGAAAAGAGTTTCGATGATGTCGATGATGAGATCACGACATGTCTCATTACCATACAGAATTGAACCTAACTGGATCACACTAACAAGGGTTAGGATCTGGATGTCGTTAATTGGGCTAGCCCAATTGATTTGGATTAGATCCAATTAGGTTCAAGGAAATCGTGCTAGCACACGATTGAGCCTAACTTTCTCCTCGTGTAATCTTTTTCATCTCGACTGAGCCAAATATGATTTGACTCACCCAGAGAACCTTGAGAAGGTTTCTCTCAATCTAAATGAAGCTTGTCCAGCTTAAAAAAATTTTATCTTAATTCATGAGATGAATTTAAGACAACACCTGCTAATTTCTATCACCTGCCATTTTCATTTTAGGACATCTGTCAAATGTTGACATATGGGTCTTAAACTGAAGGCCACTTGGCAAGAGTTTATTGGAGGATTTTTATGGAGTGTCCACATGCCAAATCCATATTAAATTGGGTGCCATAATCAGATTATGGTGTGAGCCCAATTGGATTAAAGTGGGCGCCCCAAGTGGATAAGGATGAAGAGTCTTGATCAACATGGACTCTTGGGCGCCATCTCCGTTGTGCTTATCCATTGTTGGCGCCAACATAGGAGAGAGAGTGGGGGTTCTTATTTGATGTGATCAGATGATATCACTTCACCAATCAGAATTTTTTTGGATTTATTGGAATTTTTTTATTGATCAAATGATGTGGCACTGCGCAGCGTAGTAGGGTCTATATAAACCCTATCTGCGCCTAGGGTTTAAGAATTCTGCTCCCTACCTAGCAAAAGCCAGCCAACCCTCCTCTTCTCCATGTCCTCCCTGGTGCTCCCTCTCTCCTCTTCATGCTCGAAAGGTTGGGCATCTATCTGGTGAAGAATCAAGGCGTGGTGACGCCTTGAACAGGAAGACTGCATGACTTCTTCGACAGGCTGCTGCTCCAACTTCAGGAAGACTTTTGAAGATCTTTCTAATCAGATTTAATTCTGATTCTTGGAGTAGAGATTTGTGAAGAGAAGATGATCTAGATCCTACTTGAGTGGATATTGGTAGAGGTCAGATGATTGCGTGGCTAAATCAGAACCTCAAGCTTGCTGCGATCATCTACAGGATAATCAGATTACCCTTGAGGTATTTCATGTTTCCTCATGATTTTAGATTTATTTTAAAATTAATATCAGATAATAAAATTAGATCTAGAGATTTAGATTTGAAATAAAAGTAGGATAAAAATTTTTAAAATTATTCCACCCCAGATTTGATGAAATCTAGAAGATCCTACAAGAAAAAAGACGGTTTCTCCTTCAATTACTTCCATACCTCGCTGTCTGATAGATGACTCATTATATTGGAGTGCTTGCGAATCCCTTCTTTGTGCCATCTTATTTGCCCGACAATACTCTTGGACAAGTAGAGCCTTCGAAGCCTAAAAGTGAGCAGAAGGTATCGAAGAACCTTACATGATATGCCCTTCTGATTTCTATCCTCTTGTCTCGGCTTAAATCGACTTTCACCATATACGTCATATAAGCTCTTCAGTTGGTCCTCCTTGTAGAAAAGTATATAATCATTACGGTATGCATCTATCTTTTCGTATCTCATGCCTAATCCTTTCATCATTTTCTTTGAAGTATAGAAGCTCCCAACAAGCTTCTCATCCTTGGATAGTATTTTCTTTATTATTGCTATCATCCTACCATAATAATTAACCATTATATTAAACTCGACCTTCAAATTCAATAACTTTGACATAGCTGATAATACATTATGTATTTTACATCCCGACCACAGTGGTTCATCAGCATCTTTCAGCATACGATAGAAATCACCGCTGCTAGCTTCTGGATCGTCCTCCATATCTCAGATAAATTCAAGACCAGCTGCATCCATAATCATATCTACCATTTTATCTATGTTCCTATCCTGCTCACTTCTAACCCTTACAATTTTCTCTCACATCTCTCCATGCAGGTACTAATGCTTGTAGTGGGCATAAATCCACTCTTATACAAATAGACAGTAATTATATTTCTATCAAATATTTTTTATTGTCACATCTATTACAAGGGCAACGAGTCCATCCTTGATGTAAGAGTACTGTATTTTCAAAAATAAAATCATAGAAGTACTCTACATCCTTTCTATATTCAGTAGAAATCATCCCGTCGACTACTTGACAATCCATCCAACTATGGTCCATGGCACACTATCTAAGAATTCTGCATATACATAAATATAAAGCAACTGCTAAGTAATTATTTTATCATTTAAAATGGCTTACATAGTAAATGTATCCTATTATCAACTAATAGGTATAGAAGATCCTATCCTATTCAGAAAATATATTAATTCTATAGGTCAATTATAGTAATCAAACGATATGCAACAGGGGTTGAAAAAATTTTGACAGTATTTTTCTTTAGTTCTCTTCAATACGATCGAAGATATACAAGGGAACTAAAGGAAAGTGTTGTCTAAATTTTTTTTTGAATCCTAAGCATACCATTTGATTACTATAAATAATCTATAGAATTACTTATATTTTTCCAAACTATCCATAGTGGACAATCAATTGACCAATATACATAATTCTTCTATCCATATAAAAATATATAAATATATGAATACAGTAGAATATGTACATTAATCAAAAGGTGGGTCTATGATTTCATGCAATGCAATTTTTTTTAAAAATTAACACCATCAGCCTGAGTGCGTAGGGCACGCGAGGACTAGATGCCTTGGATGCCAACTGGGATCCGAGGCCCCAGCATGCAGGGCACGCCTTAGCTCCATGTTTGCAATGCTGACCCGCGCCTTCCCTCGACCTAAGTGTGCAGGGTATGTAAGGGTTGGATGTCTTGGATGCTAGTCGGACCTGAGGTCCGAGTGCGTAGGACACGTCTCGACCTCATGTTTGCAATGCTGTTCCGATATCTTTCCTCGATTTGAGCACTCTGCATGCCGAGATCTGAGTCCTATACTTTTAATTAATTAATTAATTAATTATCTAACTAATTAATTAAATTAATATCTAATCAATTAATTTTTTAATATCTAATTATACTTAATTAATATAATTTAAGTAAAAAATTTAATTTTAGTGATGGTATTAGCTGTTGCTAATGCCGTCACTAATACTCACAATAGCAAAGAGACGTTTTGGGGATGGGATGTCAGCTTCGAGATGCGGCTGCAGAGACGAGGGCACGGGGATGGGGCCCCAGCGGGCCAGCATGTTGGGGGCGATAGGAAGGGGCTATGGGGTCGAGTCGATAGGGTCGAGGTGGCCGCGGGCATTGGCAAGTGTGAGCTTGGGGCTGCGTGACACCGAAGGGATGGGGCAGAGAGGAGGAAAGGAGGGTGGGGGAAGGGTGTTTGGGGTTAGTTTGGGCATCGAAGGGATGGCACGGGGTCGCGGGATGCCAGAGAGATGGGGTGGGAGGGAGGAAAGGGGGTGGGGAGGATCGGGGGGTTTTGGGTTGGTTTGGACACGAAGGGATAGGCTCAGGGCCACAGGTGCCGGAGGGATGGGGCGGGAGAGAGGAAAGGAGGGTTGGGAGGAGGGGGTTTGGGGTTGGTTTAGATGCCGGAGGGATAGGCTTGGGGCTGCGGGATGCCGGAGGGATGGGACAAGGAGGGAGGAAAGGGGGTTTGGGGAGGGGGTGGGGGTGGTTTGGGGTTGGTT